>NC_086319.1:52050405-52350405 GCF_036172605.1 Pelobates fuscus | reverse complement strand
AAGCATTTCATTCAAAATAGTCAACAGGGTCGCAAGAAGCGTGTGGAAAAACCAAAGCGCAAAATAACTGCCCATGAACTGAGAAAAGTCAAGCGTGCAGCTGCCAAGATGCCACTTGCCACCAGTTTGGCCATATTTCAGAGCTGCAACATCACTGGAGTGCCCAAAAGCACAAGGTGTGCAATACTCAGAGACCTCGCCAAGGTAAGAAAGGCTGAAAGACGACCACCACTGAACAAGACACACAAGCTGAAACGTCAAGACTGGGCCAAGAAATATCTCAAGACTGATTTTTCTAAGGTTTTATGGACTGATGAAATGAGAGTGAGTCTTGATGGGCCAAATGGATGGGCCCGTGGCTGGATTGGTAAAGGGCAGAGAGCTCCAGTCCGACTCAGACGCCAGCAAGGTGGAGGTGGAGTACTGGTTTGGGCTGGTATCATCAAAGATGAGCTTGTGGGGCCTTTTCGGGTTGAGGATGGAGTCAAGCTCAACTCCCAGTCCTACTGCCAGTTTCTGGAAGACACCTTCTTCAAGCAGTGGTACAGGAAGAAGTCTGCATCCTTCAAGAAAAACATGATTTTCATGCAGGACAATGCTCCATCACATGCGTCCAAGTACTCCACAGCGTGGCTGGCAAGAAAGGGTATAAAAGAAGAAAATCTAATGAATAACATGGCCTCCTTGTTCACCTGATCTGAACCCCATTGAGAACCTGTGGTCCATCATCAAATGTGAGATTTACAAGGAGGGAAAACAGTACACCTCTTTGAACAGTGTCTGGGAGGCTGTGGTTGCTTCTGCACGCAATGTTGATGGTGAACAGATCAAAACACTGACAGAATACATGGATGGCAGGCTTTTGAGTGTCCTTGCAAAGAAAGGTGGCTATATTGGTCACTGATTTGTTTTTGTTTTGTTTTTGAATGTCAGAAATGTATATTTGTGAATGTTGAGATGTTATATTGGTTTCACTGGTAAAAATAAATAATTGAAATGGGTATATATTTGTTTTTTGTTAAGTTGCCTAATAATTATGCACAGTAATAGTTACCTGCACACACAGATATCCCCCTAAAATAGCTAAAACTAAAAACAAACTAAAAACTACTTCCAAAAATATTCAGCTTTGATATTAATGAGTTTTTTGAGTTCATTGAGAACATGGTTGTTGTTCAATAATAAAATTAATCCTCAAAAATACAACTTGCCTAATAATTCTGCACTCCCTGTATATGGCTCTTGTCAAAGTCCCTCAGATCTTTTCACTTGGCAAATTTTCCTGCTTCCAACACATGAAATTCCAGAACTGACTGTTAACTTGCAACCTTGACAGATGCCAATGTAACTATATAATCCATGTTATTCACTTCACCGGTCAGTGGTTTTAATATTTTGGTTGATTAGTGTAGAAGGTTGGAGGTATGGTTACAGGTCACTCTCTGTCGGCTACTTTTTCCCTGGGAGAGGAACATTGGTTCCTGGTGGTCCGGGTGGCTTCAGCGCAAGTTGTGAACATTTGTCCAGCACACTCACCCCTTTTAATGCCGCTGTGAGACCAGGAATGCACCTGTGTACAACACATGTATACTTTAAACATAAAAAATTGACTGGTTTGTATTTATAAGCACAGCACAGTTTACAACACAACTACAAACTCATATCAGAATGTAAATGGTTTTCATGGTTGATAAACATGTAATAAGGGACATTTATTGAACTATAAAAAAATAACGCAGGATGTGGAGACAGGGTTAATATAGTAAAATAAGCGGATGCAATAGTAAAAAGCCAATTCCTGTGTTTGACCAATATCAGCAATAAGTGGATATCATTCATATCCTTGCATCGTCATGTAATCATATGGTATGAATACAGGTAACATTAAGGTATACCCTTCATCTAAATTATCTCTATATAAATGTGACTGACATTAATATGTTCTAAGCTTGCCACAAAATCCTCAACAAGTATACATATCAAGTATATCTATTATTATTTATACACGTACGTATGTTAAAACAAAGTATCTGTGTGTTTATGGAAAGACTGACGGACAGGTGGGCAGGCAGACAGATATGAACTTTTGAATGATGTTATTGAGGTAGACAGAGAGGCAGTAAAATATTGATCAAGAAATAGATTTATATATTGAGATAGATATATATTGATAGATAAACAGACGAATAAATAGATTAATATATTGATATAGATCAAGAAATAGGTTTATATATTAGATAGATATATAGATCGATCAAGAGATAGATGTAGATAGCGCAAGATAACATACATAGATAGATACTGCAATATAACAGATTGATAGATAGATACGGTAAGATAAGATAGATCAATAGATAGATACTGCAATATAACAGATTGATAGATAGATACGGTAAGATATGATAGATCAATAGATAGATACTGCAATATAACATAGATAGATAGATTGATAGATAGATACTGTCAGATAAAATAGATTGAGAGATACGAGAGACAGACAGTCTGTTGTATCAGAAAGCAGCACAGAAAGCAATTAATGTCTCCGTTTTCTAATAGTCTTCTATCTCGGCTCTCATGTCAAGATGTCAGACAGCAGGTCATGTTCCGTCATACTTCATTCTGATTTTTATTACAGCATGCAATTTTCACTTAATCCATGTAATGATAATTATAATTTTGTTTTGTGAGGCATTGCAGAGCATACTGGCCAGTTATCATAGCTAACAAATCAGAAAACACGCAAAGCAACAAAGATTCTATGCAACCATGTACACAAAAATAATATAAATATAGGGATCCATTCACGAGAACAGTGTATTGTGGTGATTTACAAACTGAACTGGAAATACGGAATAAAATAGCCAACTCGGCTATTATGGCATGAATTTTGCAGATTGTTTTCTAATTCAGGACAGTTCACAGTTTAATAAAATAAAATTTTAAAAAAATACACTTTTAACAGCAGTAATACAAATTTTAAAAGTGAGCGATCAGGCTTTAAAGGTACACTCTGCTCCATCACAACTTAATCGAAAGGGATTCTCAAACGGTTTAACCACAAAGGTTGCCTCCAGCGCCGATTCTCCCTTTCCCCAGGCAATCTTTGTGGTTAAACCGTTTGATAACGGTTTAACATCTTCAGGTAAGAAAAGTGCCAGGGACCTCCTGGCACCATAACAACCTAATTTTGATTAAGTTGTGATGGTGCCCCGAGTGTTCCTTTAAGGCAGGGCTGTCCAGCCTGCGGCCCCCCAGATGTTGCTGAACTACAACTCCCATGATTCTTTCAATTAAAAAGATAGCCAGGGAATCATGGGAGTTGTAGTTCAGCAACATCTGGGGGGCCGCAGGTTGGACAGCCCTGCTTTAAGGCAACAAGAAACACTTAGGGCACCATCACAACTTGCTCATTGTTTAGAAAAGAATAGCACCTGTTTTTGCTTTGATAAATCTCTGCCATTGAGCCATATTTCAGAGTAAATTTAGCACCTACCAGATCTCTCATAAGAAATATCTAAGTGCCAACATGTTGTGGAACCCTAGGGAACCAAAAATCTGGTGTAAAGCCCCAGGGAGCAGTCATAAAACAGCTTTACTGCTGCAGGGTGATGAGAGCCTTCAAATAAATAAATGAAGGCCATATCTCGGGTTTTTTGACTAGTTTATAAGCACCTCTCTGAAAATCTCCTACAATGCCCGATCAGCGTGTCCAATTCTAGCAAAATCACTCACTATTCCGCAATGCAAAGAACAAGCTAATCAAGCCACATTCTCTGATGAAAACTGGACTAATGTTAAACTCATGCAGCTTGCGTGCTTGCTTTCCCCCTGTTACAACATAAGTTAAACAAAATACGTGCATGGATTCCAAATTAAACGGTCAGTTATTTGATTTAAATATGGGAATGTATATGCCATAAATCCCAGTGTCTGGATTCAAAGAGACATAACATTACAATCGGTTTATCTTAAAACTAGTCATAGAGTCAATTACTTGCAGATTAACACTAAACCAACCATTTATGGATCCTAGAGAAGTCTCATGGTAAAATATTTAACATCCACAATGTACTTAAAAGAGTTACTCCGACCACCATGACCACTTCAGCTTGAAACACCGCACATACAGAGATATTTGCACTTGTGTGCCAGGGGCCAGTTGCACCCCCAACTCCCAAATGTAAGTTACGGTATGTAAAAACGTGGTGATCTACCAATTAGGTTTGAATATGGCAGAGGTATGATCACCTGAGACTATGAAAAAAAAGTTTAAAAGGTCAAGCAGATAAGCCAGCATGATTTGGTGTAAAAAAAAAAAAAAGAAAGAAAGAAAAAAAGGGCAGTATTATACAATTATGTAAAGTAACGGTCTAGACCAGTGGTTCCCAAACCAGTCCACAAGGCAACCCTAACAGGCCAGAATTTAGGTATTGCCCAGTTGTGTCTAAGGTGTTTTTAGAAAAAAAAACAAAAAACACAGACACAACTGGGTAATCACTAAATCCTGGACTGGTAAGGGTGCCTTGAGGACTAGTTTGGGAACCACTAGTCTAGACGCTAGAACAGTTTCATATTTGCAGGAAACAATGCATACATCTTCTGGATGATGCCATAATTTATGAAGAATCCAGACCTCGATCACATCACAAGGAAAGATGTCCAAGTGATGGCTAGAGGCATTAGGGACACTTTGCCTCTGGTGTGTCAGACCACATTTCATCCTATCACCTTCCTCATAGAATATCTGTTTATTAAATGTTCATAAAAGTTACCACAGTTCTCAAACTGGAATTTACAAACATATGTTCTCCCCAACAGTCTTTTAATAGAATTATTGTGGATTTATTTTTTTAAACTTTTCTATTTGAAGACTTTTTTAATTGTATGTGCTTATTCTACAAATGTGTTTGATGTATTCTATATTCCATGTATTATATGAACCTATAAATCTCCTTAATTTGCAAATGCAGGAAAATGATACCAAGTCGCGGTACAGAGGCCTTCAGACACATATTTTATGCATAGAGTTTAGCACATTATTACATTGAATATAATATTAATTATTTGATTGCATGTTAATTACAGCAATCCTGGAAGGGTTCCAGCCAGAGTTGGTATAGGATGATCAGCCTTCTGTTGTGTATAGCCAGTTTGGAGCAACCTTGCAAAAAAAAGTCTATGAACCAGTTAAAAGAAGAAGATATGGTGACCTTAATTTATTCACTAATAACTTGCCAAACAGCATTTTCCAAGACGATGATATCTGCTTGCCTCAAGAGACATAGACATCAAAATGATTGCAGAGAGGCCGAACAGCGACAGGCGTGTGATTAGAATCTCAGGAAACACGGGCTCTACAGTGGCAGCATCGGAAAACAATTCAAGAGACACCTTGTCCATGCAAACCAGGAAAATCCCAAAGACCGTACATCAATAAGACATTTGGGTGGAGAGTGAGTTACAGTTAACCAATAAGAACAAGCATTTTTAATTAGCTTTGTTTTTGTTTTGTTTTTTAAATATGTAGTGCGCGTGACAAAAGATTAATGAACATAAAGCGGATTAGGCACATGAAAACACGTAAACGAAATAAGCATGCCTAAAAATGCTAAAACTAGAATTGTTCAGGTAGTCTGAGACCCTAAGGCTGGCAAAGCATCATCAATGTTGTAGTTGTACAATAGTGGTGGGTCAACCTTTTGTTCACCCCTGTGCTACACGATACATAAATGGAATAATACACAGAGTAATTTGTAAAACGTTACTTGCCTGGTTTGCCCAGGTGCCAGCGCTGTACCCTGCTTCTCTGCAGGAGAATCTGGATGTCTCCCCCCGGAACTAAGCATGGCCCGATAAAGACAGACTTCTCAGCTCAGCCAAAGAGAGTGGCCCTTTAGATTCCTGCTTACCAGAAGCTCCTCGTTGCAGGAGAATCCGGAAGGAGGCAGTGCAGCCATAGCCACCCAGGGAAATCTAGACAAGTTGTCAAACTGCCAGGGCACTTCTGGCAACATAATCACTTTAGAAAGCTGAAGTGGTTATGGTGCCTTGACTGTTCCTTTAGCCTATTTACTAACCATCCAAATCGGCGTATCACTAAATGATCCGGTTATATGATACTCAACTGAGTTTTCAAGATCCATTATTCGACTTGGATGCTGGCAAATAAAACTTAAAAAATATGTATTATATTTATATATCGTATAAATAAGCATGGAATGCAGCGGGGGGAAGTGCCAGTGAGGCATAATAAACCTAATTTAATCTATTATTTGTATGCTCCATCCTGTTTATTCTAGGTCCGCTGGTATACACCATAGTTACATAGTTACATAGCTGAAAAGAGACTTGCGTCCATCAGGTTCAGCCTTCCTCACATGTGTTTTTTTGCTGTTGATCCAAAAGAAGGCAAAAAAAAAAAAAAACAGTTTGAAGCACTTCCAATTTTGCAACAAGCTAGGAAAAAAATTCCTTCTTGACCCCAGAATGGCAGTCAGATTTATCCTTGGATCAAGCAGTTATTACCCTACATTGAAAGATTATATCCTTGAATATTCTGTTTTTGCAAGTATGCATCTAGTAGCTGTTTGAACATCTGTATGGACTCTGATAAAACCACTTCTTCAGGCAGAGAATTCCACATCCTGATTGTTCTTACAGTAAAAAAAACCTTTCCTTTGCCTTAGACGAAATCTTCTTTCTTCTAGTCTAAACACATGACCTCGTGTCCTATGTAAAGTCCGGTTTGTGAATAGATTTCCACACAATGGTTTGTATTGGCCTCGAATATATTTGTATAATGTTATCATATGCCCTCTCAGGCGACGTTTTTCTAAACTAAATAGGTTTAAATTTGTTAACATTTCTTCATAGCTGATATGTTCCATTCCTTTTATTAATTTTGTAGCCCGCCTCTGCACTTTTTCTAGTGCCATAATATCCTTCTTTAGAACAGGTGCCCAAAATTGCACAGGATATTCAATGTGTGGTCTTACCAGTGATTTATAAGAGGCAAAATTATATTCTCGTCCCAAGAATGAATGCCCTTTTTCATGCATGACAATACCCTACTGGCCTTGGCCACTGCTGATTGACATTGCACATTGTTGCATAGTTTGTTGTCTATAACAATTCACAAGTCCTTTTCGTGTGTTGTTATCCCTAATTCGCTTCCATTAAGGGTATACGTTGCTTGTGTATTCTTTACGCCGAAGTGCATAACTTTGCATTTTTCAACATTAAATTTCATCTGCCATTTGAGTGCCCAGTTGTCTGATTTTGATTCAAACGCCATCATTCAAACCATTTTATTTAAGTCATGGCAAAAGCAAGAGTTCGTGTTTGATGTGTGTTTATATATGTTAAGAGTTGTTTTTTTTGTTTTCCTTGGGATGACATTTATTGTGGTATTTTATCTTGCACCAGGCCTAGACCATAAAACATCTAGATAGCCATCACCAGAGCTGGACACAAGGAATTTCATAGAGTGGGCAATAGACTGCCAGACCAACCCCCTCTGATACCCCCCCAGGGGTCTGCCCACTGAGAAACAACTAGTTTAGATATATAATGAGGGTGCCGGACTATCCAGAGAGTTCAGTTATTCATTTTTCTTTTGTCAGTAACTTCTAGGAGATCAATGCCATCTAAGACTCCCACAAGAATTCTATATGGGGTAAATATATGTAAGGAATTTCTTGTGTTTTCTCCTATTTTATTTTATGTACTGTTTTGCAATTTGTTATCTGTATGTCATTTATTTCTGTATTTTGTACTCAGCACTGTAAAACTTTTATTGTCAGATTAAATATTTACTTAATCAGCTTGTGTCTCTGTTCTATAAGAGCTTCACTCTCCAGAGGAAAGCAGGTAACACGTTACCAAAAAGGGTTAATTATATGTGTTTGATCAGTAAAAGTAGAACTGTGATTCTATAATTCTCCTGTGTGTGGGGTAACCTAAGACGCCCGGGTTTAAAAGTCTTGGTGGTGGCAGTAAAGTGTGTACTAGGGGGTTAGTGTAGAAGGGATTGCAGGGGTTAATTGAGTGGTTGCTGGGACTAGCAACAGGTAACCAGGGGTCTGGTGTCATTAACCCTGTCACTTCCACACTCTCCCCACTGTCTCGGCTGGGCCTATAGCCCACGCTCGTGACAATTTACATTGGCTAAAATGTATTTCTTGTCTACCCCTTCCTTCTCCCAAAGTGCTTTCCCTATATATCCCCTGGTTGTAGCCATATTACAGATTGGGTCCAGCTTTACCAGCCAGCTAACTGGGCCATACATTGAAACATCAACTGACTAGACAGAAATAAACTCCAATGGTAGTTAAGTAGTAACATAATTGAGTCTAATAGTCTTGTGTTTCTGTTTTGAGGTGAGCAAAATGACATAGACCCCTAAATCAGGACTGTGAAGCTACATCCAGGACTCTTGGGTGGTCTAAAATTGGATTAAAACAAGGGTAGACAACCTTCGGCATTCCAGATGTTGTGGACTGCATCTTCCCAGAGGCCTTGCCAGCATTTTGGCCATAAGAGCATTATGGGAGATGGAGTTCACAACATCTGGAGTGTGGGAGGTTGCCGACCCCTGGTTTAAAACAAAGTAAACTACTGATTTACTGTGGAGCATTATTAAAAAAAAAAAAAAAAAAGTTTAAAAATCATATTGCAGGACTATTATACAGAGATATCATATTTTTCGTCAGCCAATAGTTGACATAATAAAACTTTGCATATAGATGTTTGTCTTTGCGCAGTTAAGTACAGCAGGTGATTTAGGCACTTAAAAGGAGAAATGAAGTTTTTTAAGAGCACTTTTTGACTGAGCTCAGCAGATGTTCACTATATTGGCATCATTACAATTTCATCCCACAGGCCGGAAGAAAATAAATAAATAAAAATGTTCTTTCACAGTAAAGTATGCAAATTGCTTTACTACTTTCCCATCAAGAAACCTAGCCGCTTTAGCCCTGAGCGCTTTCCATGGATGCTGTAATCTGCAAAGAGGAAGAAGCTCACGTTATGTTGGGATAAACTGTATCACACCTACAGCAATCACAGCCTGAAAACGTCTACTGCTACATAGTAAACATGAGAGATGTTCATTCCAACAGACCAGAAAGAATTAAGTTAAAGGGGCAATGTCATTAGAGAAGAAAAAGAAAGAAAGAAAGAAAAAATAGAAGACAGAAAAGCAGGCGACCACCAAATCTTTGTGTGAGATAAATAAGGCAGTGAGAATAAATAATTAAAATATATCATTACAACAAATTATGCACGTTGCCAAATTAGAAGTTAAACACAAACCACCAAGTTAAGACCTTCGACTCATCGGAATCTTTGAAGGAGTGTGAACATCGAATGGAATCCTGTGAAGGGTTGGTTTGAGGTTATTCATGATTTCTTCATAAACCGAAGTGTCCAGGTGTATCGATGCATTGCGCTAGTCAATCGCTAGAAAATCCAAACGTAAAATAGTTTAGGGCTTTATGAAATTCCAGTGTTGGGTCACCATGACGTTCTTACAATGACATCAGGGCAGAGATTTGGCTTCTCGGCTTGCAAGTGTCAGATAAGGATAATGTTTGCAAGTACAAGTTTGGGGTCCCCTTCGCGCTTCATGTAGGTGAATTGATTCTTGTTTGGTCGTGTTACTTCATCCAAACTAACCCAATAAATGCACCTACTGAAATGTGTTTACTGTAAAGTAAAATCCTTTGAAAAAATAATATAAACCATTAACAGGCTAATTTGGACACTGCAAAATGGCCCCAAATAAAATATGGTCCTAGTGAAACAATCGGGCAAAATCCCAAATTTGTAAAGTGAAACAGGCCCATCCCTAACTTGATCGCGCAACGTCACAAAATTCTGGTGAATGCTATATATGGGGCTCTTTTGACATTAAATTAGCATTGCTTTTCCTGCAGTAGCATGAAAGCTGAACTGAAAAATGTAGACTAAAATACCTAAACGGCGACTATATCGTAGTTGGACTTCAATTTGGTATTTAGTGATTAAACTCCTAAATGAAAAATAATGCATACGAAATATCCTGAGATGGAATTTTGACATGACTTAATCAGGACAGGTGGACTGTTGATATGTTTCTTGACAAATAGACCAGTACCAAAATCCCAAGTTTAGTATCTGAAATGGATGTAGCTCTCACATGGATCTGCTATTATATAACATGGCAAAATTAGCTTTAATTTAAGGATTTAGCTGGACATAAATGTTGTTGGGTTTTGGATCGCCCCCTTTCCTTCCCCACCCCCCAGCCTCCCTCCCAGAATTATTCACAAAAAAATTGAATTGATTGTTGGGAATTACAACTATTTATATAGCGCCAACATATTCCGCAATGCTGTACAATAGGAAATAAACAAACATTTAATTCTTACAAAAACAAGCATGACATATGTGGACAGCAGGTAAAAGGGGCCCGGGGCCCAAACAAGCAATTCAAAGCGAATTTGAAGCTTAGGCCAAAATAGTCAAATAGGAAGTGAGGTACCTGTTCAGTGCATCTATTTTGGTCTGAAATGTAAAATGTACTTTAAAATCCAGCCAATTCACACTTGAACAACCCTGATAAAGTACCATTTCATAGGGAGTATAAGGGGGGAAATCTATCGTATGGTTGGATGCGTTCATCTTACAGGGGCAAGAAGCAAATAATAATTTGCAGAAAACGTTGCTAAAGCGTTCGTAAAAGCAGTCGGATAAAAAAATATCCACATAATGAGTTTCCCGTTTTTCTTGTTTATTTATCGATAATTAATTTTTATTGGGTAGGCTTCCTAGACATGTTTTGAGATGGCAAATTGATTACAATTTAACATGCATTGTAATTAGGTACAGTAACTTAGACTGCATGTAATTGAATAGCATTGAAGGCATGTTGTGCTATTGATTTTGTTTGACGGTATTTCTCCATTCAATGTGTCAATTTATTGCACCTTACAGCTGACACAGCAAGCAAGCCTCAAAATAATGTTTGCATGTAATTACGCTTTGTATTTGGTTTCAAACCAAATAGAAATTGAGAAATATACTGTTATATTGCTGAGGATCCTATTCCTACAGGATTTAAAAGCACACCGACTTAATACATGCGTAGGATCCAGCAGTGAGTTAGAAGACTGTTATCAATCGAAGAATTGACAGAGGAATTATATTTGAGATCGAAATAATCACAGTGAAAAAATTCTTCAACTATTTTGCCCGCTCTGCTATATCCTGGTCTAAAAGTCCACTCTCCATTGTTAATGATTCTCATTGAATAAATATATTCGTACAATTTATGTTAAGTGGATTACAGTACTTTAATTACAATTACTAATGGAAGGTTCTTGCAAAAGACTTCTCTTTATAATGATAATAATCATTAGTTCTCGTAATAATGATAAGAAATGCATATACAATTGCAACAGCCTACATAACATCTAGGGGAAAAAAAGATTTGCAGGAAAAACTTAAAGAGGCCATCTCACTGTAGTGTTCTGTGTGCAATGTCCCTGTCCTTCTTAGTCCAGCAATGTAAAACATTGTAGTTTATGGGAAACTACAATGTTTACATTACAGGACTGAGACAACCTCTAGTGACTGTCTACGAAAAGCATGGTATCACAATATTGTCCTTCTGTAAAAAAGGAAATAATATTTGTGGCTCTGGCCATAATAATAATAATAATAATAATAATAATAGAGCATTATAACCTATTTGGGGGGGGGGGGGGGGGGTCTAGAAAAAGCTCACTATTATTGGAATTTAATATTCAAGACGCATTATGTCATCAGCTCAAGTTCCAGGGCAACTTGTGGAAAAAGCGCCACATTATGTTAAAGGCTTGCATCCCACAACTAGACAAGTAAGGGCTGTGCCAGGCCGACATAGGGGCTATCTGGTCTGAAGGTCTAGGTCCAAATATTGCAACAGGCCCATGTCTTTTCTTAGGGACCTACTGGTTGCCATACTCAGAACTAGTGGCCAACGAGGCACAGATATCTTTCTGGGCCAGGCTGAGCACCATGTCAAACCTTGTCCACGAATCAAAGTGTCACAGATAGTTTTGGCACTGCATATACTAATCTGTATCTGGTCTGTGCCCTGATTAACACCTGGAGGGGCCAAACATCGAGTTTCAGGCAGAGGACAGACGAACCAGAAACACACTTTTAGATTTTGCATGTCGGCACAGCATAATTTTCACTGAGCAAGGGTCATATTTATGAAGGCAAGGTGAAGGGGACAAGGTTTCTGGAGCAGTACTTTCATATCTCCTTCCTAAGGAGTGACCATCTTTTAATAAAATTAAATAGCATACCAGTACTAGCATAATAACAATTCAATTAACTGTTATTCTAGGTCATTTTTTTCTGTAAAAGCTTACTGCAAGTGGTGTTTAGCGCGGATGATCTAATGTTATAGTCACGCATCAACTACAGCTATTAAACCAGATATTTAAGGTTTATCTGGAAAAAAGGGGATACAGCAGGGTAGCATTATATGCTCTTTTTTAGACTCTTTTCTTACCTGAACATAAACCTCAATTCCATCCATCTGCCTTGCTCGCAGAGTTCAGGATGAAATGAAATTAAATCTATAACCTGGTCTCTGATTGCTTTTATTGGCCAAACACAGTAGGGATGACAGAAAGATGGAATATGCTGCAGGGGAATCTCTGCAGAACACAGTGCGACAGCCATACCCTGCAACTGGCACGTGGGGTACTTCCAAGGAACAAATCAATTTCCATTTGCAAGATTAAAAATTCAGCATCACAGCCGACATGCAGCCAATTTCCTTCCTATACCTAATCCGATTCTTTAGAAGATTAATACGAGAGGAAAACATGAGCATTCATACACAAAAATGCACATTTATATACACTGGGATATCGAAAGAGATCAGAAGTTTAGTCAACTTTTTTTTTTTTTGTATGTTAATTGACAAGATTTACTGAACAATTGCATTGATTGATCGTCAATGCTTTTTACAGAATTCTTAAAAAAAAACGATGATAAAGTTCCAGACCAAATAGTTGCAGGAGGATATGACACATAAGTCATTTGTTTCACAATACAATATCTGTAATGGGCAATTAGGAATAGCGTCCCCTACCTGCTTAAAATTCTATAAACTAAAGAACACATTCATATTTCTATGGAATACAGCAGATTATATACATTTAATGATGAATCATGTATCCAATTATTGTACAGTTTTGTTTTTGTTCTTTTTTCAGGAATTAAGTGAAAGTGTTTTAACAATATCTAAGCTCGCGTTTCACTTTAATGTAGAACATTGTGCAACTACCATTTGAACAGGTCCTCCATGCAGGGGATATAACTATCTAGTGTACAGCGCTGCAGAATTTGTTGCCGCTTTGTCAATAATAATAATACTTGATAAATGTGGGAGGTTACATTTTGGTTCCCCATGAGAAAATGGCAAGGAGGAGTGTTGATTTTATTCCGAAATGGAAAACAATCAAGTTATTATTATTAATAATCTGTATCTTTCCATTTCAGCATTTTTTTAGACATTAAAAATGTAATTCTCCAAAATGTAAATAATGTGAGGGTGCGCAGGTTTAAATGCTCCCTGGATCACACTTCGTACACTGTTGACGGTTTGTATAAATCTGGTATGTGGCTTCAATTATTCCCTGGTAAGAGGTTAACACATGTATTAAAGGAGAAGTGATTTATTGTCTCTGTGATTGCCTTATGCATGTCTTAGAATTCTGTGTCTTCTAATCTGCTATGTCACAAATTACCAGTGAGGGTAATGCAGCAATTAAAGGAACACTATAAACCTGTATTTCTAAAGTTATAGTGTCCTTGTCCCTAACTTAATAGGTCCCCCACCTTCCCACCTCAGATCATGAAAAGGTTTAAAACTCTTCTTACTTACCTCTTTACAGCTGGCTAGGTGTCCTCCTCCCGCAACATCACAGCAGGGGGGGGGGGGGGGGGGGGGGGACGACCGAATGCGCTTGAGCTTGCATTAAAGCTTCCCCATAGGAAAGCAGTGAATCAGTAAAACTCTGCTATGGACCTGGAAGCTCTTCTAAAGGCTGTCTGAAAGACAACCCTAGAGGTGGAGTAAGCCCTTTAATATAATTATTGCAGTTTTTAAAAAATGGGAATAATTTACATTGCAGGGTTAAACAGGCAGGGACACTGAACCTAGGCCACGTTAATGATATGAAGTGGTTAGGGTACCTATAGGGTCACTTTAAACGGAGATTTATAGAAATAATCATCAATGCTTCTTTAACCCCTTAAGGACCAAACTTCTGGAATAAAAGGGAATCATGACATGTCACACATGTCATGTGTCCTTAAGGGGTTAAACTTAATGGACTTAGAGACAGACACTATCATGTTGATCCCATTTCTCACCATATCCTTTTCACACAGACCCAAAGAGTACGAAATGAGTAAGGCTGCACTGTACAGGACCAATGCTCCCCTTTAATTATCTCCCCCTTCTCCTTACACTCTATGTAGATTCTTAAAAGGGGCACTCCACATACCTTATGCTTTATTTGTGATGTGTGTGTCCTCTTTTTCATTTTACAAAAAGTGCAGTATTCAATAGAAACTGGCACTTGTTAAACCTCCCTTGCTGTCAATCGTCAACAGGTTCTGCTACTTTCTGGTTGTTTAGCTCACTGGAGCTAAACCCAAGCGGCAGCAATTGCCCAGAGCACCTGTCTTGCAAAGACTCTGATTGGACAACCACAGAAAGTCTTGGTGGGGTTAGAAAGGGAGGGCTTACAAAGGCTGCAGACAAAAGAACTGCAGCTTTTGCAAGGTGTTTTTAGATATATCCCCAATGAAAAAAATGCATAATTACATGCTTGCATGTATTCATTGGAGGTATATCTAGTACGTTGTTAAAATATATATATATATATATATATATATATATATATATATATATATATATATATATATATTTTCCACTATTTTTGAAACCCATATATCCATATTTGTTTTGTAACCGTATTACAATGTGATTATTTTGTGTATATTCTTTTCAATTAAAACTCTTTATTTTTGTATAGAGTTTTGCTTAAATAAAAATCGTTATAATAGTAATAAAATTAGCAAATGATATGTTTCTAAGAAACATAAAGTAGGCATTTAGAGTCTTCTGTAGCTGTAAGTAGAGTGAGAAATTGTCATTATGCACACAAATCTGATGTACATCTAGCTACATTAACCAAAGTGTAAATGCATTATCTCAGCATTGCATATGTTAATCTCTATTCTAACCCAGAAAGATTTATCAGTTTGTTGTCACATGCAAAGCTGATCTAGGGGGTGACGCGGAGTCTGAATTCTGGTTCGATATGTGGGGGGAGTGACAGGGGGGCTGTGAAATGGTCTATTATCTTGATTTAGCAAGCAGCCAAATTTAGTTTAAAGATCTGGGCTATTTACTATCACAGCTAGAATATTGACATCCAAAAGTGGGCTCTGCTTAATTTCAATTGCGTAAGCGCTAAGAAAGTGTGAAGGGAAATAGCAGGACAATGAAAACTATAGCCATTGCTATACGAGAGTAGTGGAGTTTGAGTGCTTGGATTTAAGTGTTTTTCTATTTGGTGTTATATTACACCCCTTGAGTGCCCTATTAAAGGAAAATTAGCTTTACAAAAAACCCAGTCTCGTTAAGAGATTATTACCTGAAAGCAGCAAGGTTAATTGTTAGTGTAGGACTTACCTATGATGTAGTATGTATGATGTTTGGTACTAAAAAAAACTCTGTTATTTAAAAGTGTATTATGTATTTTCTTCTTTTTCCCTCCTTTTTTTTCTCTGCTTATATGTGATATTTGGTTACGGGGAAATAATTTTATATCTTTTTTTGGAGGAATGTTTATCATATTTGAATTTTTGAAAATGGCAACTTTTAGACAGTTGTAATCTTGGGTGATGTTCATGTTTTATTTTATTTATTTATCTTAGATTTTTATTTCACAATCGTTTCTCATATTTATATATTATTCATGTACATCCCTGGGGATGTAGTTAAATTATATACAGCGTACTTGTATGCAATAGATTGTTAGAGCCATATTCGTTGTCATTTTTATTGGAACAGTAGATCTCCTATTCGAAGGCCTAGTATATATATGTTTCAATATGTATATCCATCTAAATACTTTAAATCCAGAATAGGACTATCAGGGCGATGCTTGCAACTTTTATGTCGTACCTCTGAACCCAGCAGTCATGTTTCTGGTCATTACATCAGTTGTTTGTTATTTTTACTAAGTGTTCATGGAAGAGTCATACAGAGTCATGTAAAGTCATATAAAGAGGTGAGGATGGAGGACTTTTTGTGTAGACCTCCTTGAAAAAGTTAACAGGATGAAACCGATCAGAGATCTTTTTCTGAGGTATATCCCAACCTCTAGCTTTGTCAGGCAGATGCCGATACCCTCACTTAGACTTACCTATCTCTGCTCATTTGAGACGGAGTTCCGATCGATCTTCAGCAAGGGGTCACTTTGTTGCTGTTTCAGTCGGAGGGGTCCTTGGGACCATAATGCGCTCATAGCTCTGTTTATTTCATCAGCGCTGTGTGTTTTGTAAGTCAACATGTTATATTGTATATTTGCGCATTATTACATTTTACGCTATGTGATTTTCCTCTTTTTAAGTGTATTAAAGTTTACATTTGCTATACTTCAACACTGTATTTAATAAGGAAGATAACACCTCTATCCTACAGACTTTGGTATGTGATTTTTAGATTTTGTTGTTTATAGTTTATATTTCTTTTGCTGCACTCATTTATTCATCCTACACATGTGTTTTTAGTGTTAGTGTGTTTATTTCAGGTTTTTCAGTTATCCTGAGGTGTTGGTGTCTTTATATTTATGTAAAGGTTAAAATACTGCTTATTTTAGTTCCTTTTTTATTTAAAAGAGTACAGGGATTAGATATGCAGGTAACATGATTCTTGGCCAGTTTACGTTACCCTTACACACAGGAAAAAGGATACCCACACAGTGAGGGTCCAAAAGCCGTATTATTGGGCCTTAGAGTGGCCGATTTAGCGATTTACAAGAGACAATCAAAGTCAGGAATAGCCAAGGTCAGGAATACAGAGATTCGGAAACACGAGAAAACAAGCCAGGTCAGGATAATAAAAATACACAGGTCAACATAAAGGCCAAGTCAGGATACCAGAGAATAACAGGGTCAAAAACGAAGCCATGGTCAATAACGGGAAATCACAAGAGAGCCGTAGGAGCACTAAATGTGTTACTAAACAAAAACCACAATACGGCAATGAGTAAGATCCTGAATAGGCTTTAAATAGTTTCAAATATGTCCTCATTGGTCCACGCCATCTCCAGAAAATATGGGTCGCCTAGATCATGTGGTTCCTTTAAGGGGGTGACATAATGTTTAATAATTTTATTTAGGGTCTTTAACTTGGCCCGCGAACCAGAATAGGGAGCAGTTTGCATGTAAGCTTACATGGTGCATGTAAGTCTGTGACAATTCTTGGTTTTGTTTATTTATACTTGGGCTGATGAAAAAAAAAGTAGTGCTTGCTCCTGCCTAAGAGTACTAGGAGTTTTACCACTGGGCTTAATTCTGTGTTTAACTAGCAGGTTTAAAGCCTGTCAGTTATAGCAAATAATAATGATGATGAGCTCACCAAAGAGTGAGGAAAAACATGTAACTACTTCAATCTTCTTTCTTTGACCAAAACAAGACTATATAAAAAAATAAAAAAAAATAAAAAAACTGGGAAAAATAAAAAAAGACTCAATTCAGTGGAAACAAAACCTGATGCATTAAAAAAAACCTGAATAAATAATCAGGTGCCATGCTGACTAAGCATTCTATTTGTAAAAAGCTTTAACCCCTTAAGGACAGACGACATATTCCGTCATGATTCCCTTTTATTCCAGAAGTTGTGTCATTAAGGGGTTAATAAAGGCCTTTCCTTGCTTTGAATGTTTCGCTTCTCGCTACACTTGTCTGTTAATATAAAGGTATACATAATAATAATAATTAAACTACACTTCACCTAGCAAGTCTTGCGAAAAGACCAATCACAGGGGTGTTATTGGTTAGCTTCCAAACTATCCAATTGCCATCGATGTTACTCGCATAGCTCGCCCAGTGAACTCTTATGCCTGGTCTCACTAGGTGTAACATTTCTACTGGTAAAAGAGTTTTTTTTTTATAGGTCGTGAAGTTTCAACACTATAACGTTACTATGGCATTGGTCCCCCAGATGAAAGCCTTTAAATTGCACTAGTGAGTAATCGCAATTGTCAGGTAACTTTGTTGAAATGCCATAAAAACCCTATTGGGTTCTAGTAAATTAAGCCGTAAGTGTGTTCATTCACAAGAACAGAGAGTTAAAACATAAATGAGGAACCAAACTGCATTATATGGACAACTTCTTAGATAACTGTGGGAGGAATTGTGCACACAAGGGAACGTATGAGGATATGCAGTAGTCTTACCATAAAATGGTCACAACAAGATTCATAATAAGGTGATGGACATTCTGGACAAATCTGCCCCTTAGAACTATGAGCTTATTTACTGTCCAAACCTCTTTAAAAACACTGCACCCAATAAAAAACAGTTCTCTAAATTAGCTTAGCTGCCGGGCCGTGGCAAAAAGCTGGCTTAGTATTTCCATAGCTCCATAATTCAAAGTAAAATACAAAGTAGGTGATCATATTCAAACGGTTTAATGAAGTGGTCTGGGTGCCAGGTCCAGCTAGGTTTAACCATTTTTTCTATAAACATAGCAGTTTCAGGGTTTTTAGGGTTAATCCAGCCTCTAGTGGCTGTCTCATTGACAGCCGTTAGAGGCGCTTGCGTGATTCTCACTGTGAAAATCACAGTGAGAAGACGCCAGCGTCCATAGGAAAGCATTGTAAATGCTTTCCTATGAGACTGGCTGAATGCGCGCGCGGCTCTTGCCGTGCATGCGCATTCAGCCGAGGAGGAGGAGAGGAGGCGGAGAGCTCCCCACCCGGCGCTGGAGAAAGAGGTAAGTTTAACCCCTTCCACCCCCTAGAGCCTGGCGGGAGGGGGGCCCTGAGGGTGGGGGCACCCTCAGGGCATTATAGTGCCAGGAAAACGAGTATGTTTTCCTGGCACTATAGTGGTCCTTTAATAAATGATTCAGAATGCCTTCACATTTTACAAGCTATGAGATCCAAGAACCAGGATTGGAGAGAGGTGGTATGCTACCTTTGAATGCATAGCTGCAACAAAAGTGAGCCTAGAATTCTTTGGGCTGTACGGTACCCCACTGCGAGGCTATCTATTTCTCCTTGTATGTGTGCAATATTTTATTTATCTGCACTATGTATTGTTTTCCCTCTTTTATATTATTGAAAACGCTACTACTCTGAACTCCCTGCAAGATATTTTGCAAAAGGGTAAGATACTTCCTGTTATACACGACTTAGAATATTATTTATTATACTGTATTTTGCGGTGATGGAGGTAAGGTACCCTTCACAAGTTTTTGAGCTGCTGTTATATTTATTATAACACACAAAGTTTTTCATATTCGATCCAATGTTCACTTTTAGAGAATAGGCAAGCCTGCACTATGGATGTCTACTTACAACATTATCTCAGGAGTACTTACCTTATTTTTCTTTCCCATCTTTTATTACCCTCTTTTGTTTTTGACAAGTCTATGGTATTGTATGTGTTAACTACATTACTCATTTTAAAAACAAATAGTTTATTTGCTTTGCATGCTGTTTTGCATTACCTGTTGCCGATAGAAATGAAATAATAATTTTTTTTTAAAAAACATAATCCTAAACCAAAAAAAAATGAAAATAAAATTTAAAAAAAAAAAACATAATCCTAAACAAAAAAAAAAGATGTAAATTATAGCTCTTTACATGGAACCAACATCACAAGTGATACTGTTAATATATCAAATTAAAATCTGTTGCACCATCTAGTGGTAAATGTCATAAATTCACTTTGTATTTTTTATGCCTGTATTTTACCTTATTATTTTAAGTACATTACCAGAATTTAGATCTACTGTACTGCCCTGATCCCTTGCCACTTAATAATAAAATATGAAAGTTTTATGGGTAGTCAGAGTGTCTGTTAAACAAAATAATTTTACAAAAATAATTACTTTGCAATGCATTAGGCATACTACCTCTGCACTCAAACACTTAAGGTGTTTCTCCCTCTTTTGACGGGTGGAGAGCAGTAATTGCTCTCGGTAACATATATTTATGGAATGGTTCTAAAAGATCAGTAAAGTGCTTCATTAGTCAGAGTTCCTTTACTCTAGAAAACCGTGCATTTAAATTATTTTTACAGGCAGTTATTTTGTTTTTCGCTTTGCCTCTAAACTCTCTAAAATAAAGTGGATGTTTTCTGCTTGTGCTTCAAATATCGAATATCGAATCTGACCTTACAAGAACCTTCCCAAACGTTATGGTTTAAAACTACCATAACTCTTGAAAACACACAGATTTAAATGGTCTCGAAGTTATCTCCTTTTCCAGATAGAGTATACATCAAATTCTGACTAGTAGAAGAATACGAAACTCCACTCTCAACATCCTCAGCTAGGTGTTAATCAGATAATTCTATTGTTTTACAACATATTAAAGGAAAACTATTTAAATAAGAAAGCTGTATGCAGTGCCGAGGTAGAGAGATCGGACAAACACATTGATAATATAAAGTGTCGTATGACACAGAAGATTGCACATGGCCATATAGATTTGGAACATTAAGCTCTTGAAATTCAGAAGTTAATTAGCAGAGGCATGTTTGTCAAAGAAGTTCATTTCGCAATCTATGCTCATTGTCAAAATGTGTCCAATGTTACTGCGGTGTCAGGTATCCTAACATGCAAACCTAAAGGAAACCGTAAAGGAACGCGAACTGGTCCTTAGAGTGGCCGGGCTAGAGCCCAAGACAGATAAATGAAAAGTGCTACACAGAATCGACAGTCAGGCCAAGGTCATGATAAAAGAGAGCAAGCAAGGTCAAACAAGCTGAGGTCACTCTCAGGTAACAAGAACCACGACAGGGCAAGGGAACAAGAACAACCAGGAAGTAATGGTTTTACTGCTTCTGTAACATGAATTGCATCGTATAGGCTGTCTTACTTCCAGTGCACCATTAAAGCGCTATGAACGTTTCTTTTGTAAAATCGTAGAATTGCACTGACTTTTTTTCTATTACATTAATTTAGTTTAGAAGATTTTAGAAGACTTTGTGCCCAGGTACAGATTTGTTACTGAAGTCTTTCACATGTTCTAATGATCTTAAGGTGAACAATAGGCTTTCATTCCTTTATCCCGAACTGACACAATTTATTTATTTAGTAAATTTATTTTTATTGAAATTCATTTTTGATTATTTTTGCAAAAATAATGCAGGTCCTTCATTGTTACAAGAATGGACGTGCTGGTCCAACTTTATGCATAACTAGCCACAATGAAACTTTTTTTAATTCAATATGTGAAACCTATTGGCATTAAGTAAACATAATGTTTATAATGGTGCCCATATATTAAAGAGACTAAAGGAAAAGGGGCATTACATATAACGGTGGTTCCCTCCAACCAGGCTCTTGATGATACAGTGGCACCAAAACAGATGCAGACTAATATATGCTTTGCGTAGCACAAATATATAAAATATATCAGGTGATCAGATATTCTCCTCTCTTTAAATTTGACATTTCAATTTAACAAAGTAATGGAATTGTAACTATCTTTTATACTGAAGAACAAATCTCTGAAATATTTTAATACTATCGCAAGATGCTCACACCTACAGTGTAAATTTATTAAAGTAAGAATTTGAATTTCAAATTTAAGGCCAAAATAGTCAGACTAGGAGATTCTCCAAGTCATGGCTTTCAATTTGAAATTCACTTTGAATTCTGGACAAGGTTCACTTTAGTGAATAATCTCACTGGAATCTCCCCTATAACCTGCAATGTTTGCCTGTGTCTTTTTTTGGGAACACCTGCTCACCACTCAACAATCAGATCCACCAACTGCTTGTTCTGCTAAAGAAATAAGAGAAGGACTCCATAACCTTCTATCTCTGTAAGAAGGACAAACAAAAAACTAAAAAAGACTCAGCCACTATATAGTGGGAGGTCTGTTAGTTGCATTTTTAGTCGTTCCTGCAAGAAGTCCATTTTCTTAGTTTTCTTGTCTTATTAAATCTATCTCCACAGCTGTAACATGTCAAAACAAATCTACCGGAAATGGATCAACCCCCTCCCCGGTTATATTTCCAAGTTACTGAGCATTGATGCTTTAGACATATTCCTAAAAGCTGCCAGCTGCGACACAGTATTTGGCGATACATCTCGCAACCAACATGAGTCTCTTGCAAGAAGAGTATTCGAAAAGGATATTGTCAGCAGTACAAGTGAGTGACTTCAGCATGAATGTATTCACTTCCTGACCTCCCGTCTATGAGGAACTGCTGAGTAGGGACAATCAATGAATAAACAAACATGCAAAAGTTAAGGTTAACCCTGTGGTTCCCAAACCTTTTAGGTTCAAGGCGCCCTTAATATTTCAATATTTTTCCAAGGCACCCCAAGTCAAAATTTCTAGGTTGCGTATCTGTACAGCGCTGCGGCATTTACTGGCGCTATAGTGTAATGTGCGGTGTTGGTGTTTGAAGGGGTGCTTGTATATAGTTATTGTGTTTTAATACCTGGGTGTGTTTGTATGTAATGTTTGCGTTTGATTGCAGGGGTGTCTGAATGTAATGTTCACTTTTAAATGTGGGTGTACATTTGTGTGAAGTATTTGTGTTGGATTGAAGGGGTGTGTTTGTATATATATTTTTTGTTTGAATGCAGGGGTGTGTGTGGGTAACAGTGTTAGATTGCAGGAGTGTGCTTTTATGTTGTGTGGGTGTTTGACTGCTTGGATGTATGCACATACACTACAACATACATACATACCTACACAGATATTCATGCACATAAATACACAGACACATACACACAAACTCATGTAGACACACAGACACATACACACACAAACAAACATTGATACATGCCCACACCATGACACAGATACACACACACACACAAACTGGTTTGGGCAGGAAAAGCCATGCTTGCAATTGATAATAAAAAGGACCTCAACCTAACTTTTTAACCCTTGGACGGATTCATGTGATTTTTACATATGTCGCTCCCCAAGTTATGCTGATCGCAGAAATATACCGTATATACTCGAGTATAAGCCGAGTTTTTCAGCACATTTTTTGTGCTGAAAAACCCCAACTCGGCTTATACTCGAGTCAGTGTCTGTATTATGGCAATTTGCATTGCCATAATACAGACTGGGGGGAGAGGGGGGCTGGCAGAGCTGTACTTACCTGTCCTGCAGCTCCTGTCAGCTCTCTCCTCCTCCGCGCCGTCCGTTCAGCACCTCGGTCAGCTCCCACTGTAAGTCTCGCGAGAGCCGCGGCTCTCGCGAGACTTACACTGGGAGCTGACAGAGGGAGCTGCACAGACCGCGCGGAGGAGGAGAGAGCTGACAGGAGCTGCAGGAAAGGTAAGTACAGCTCTGCCAGCCCCCCTCTCCCCCCACTGAACTGCCAATGCCACTGGACCACCAGGGAATGAGCCCCCCTCCCTGGCCAGCTAGCAAGCAGGGAGAGGGGACGAAAAAAAAAAGATAATAAAAAAATTAATAATAATTAAATAATAAATAATAATAATAAAAAAAATAATATAAAAAAAATAAAAAAAAATAATAATAATATATCAAATGCCCACCCCCACCAACACATACACAAACACACACTGCATCACACACTCACACTTCATTCATATACACACACTGCACTCACATACACTGCATTCATACACACACTGCACTCACACACACACTGCACTCACACACACACTGCACTCATACACACACTGCACTCATACACACACTGCACTCATACACACACACTGCATTCATTATATACACACACTGGAAATAAATATTCAATTAATATATACGCACACACACTGCACTCACACTGCACTCATACACACACACACACTGCACTCATACGCACACTGCACTCATACACGCACTGCACTCATACACACACACTGCACTCACGCACTGCACTCAAACACGCACTGCACTCATACACACATACTGCACTCACACACTGCATTCATACACGTACTGCACTCATACACACACTGCACTCATACACTGCACTCACTGCACTCACACACTGCACTCATACACGCACTGCACACACACACTGCATTCATACACACACACTGCACTCATACGCGCACTGCACTCATACGCACACTGCACTCATACGCACACACTGCATTCATTATATACACACACTGTAAATAAATATTCAATTAATATAATTTTTTTAGGATCTAATTTTATTTAGAAATTTACCAGTAGCTGCTGCATTTCCCACCCTAGTCTTATACTCGAGTCAATACGTTTTCCCAGTTTTTTGGGGTAAAATTAGGGGCCTCGGCTTATATTCGGGTCGGCTTATACTCGAGTATATACGGTAAGTTTTATTCGTATGTGATGTAAAATCAGGGAGTTATAAAACTGTATAAAAAGTAAGATTTTTCAGCTTGGAGATAATTGAGTAGATACAGTAAGAAACTCAATTATCTCCCAAGCAGAGGGGAGGGAATCTGTGGGATGTAACCGTTATCTGGTTGGTGAATGCCTAATTGCTTGTGGGCGTCTCCCTTGCAGGGGAGCACTGCATAAAAGCAGAGTATCTGCCATTAAATATGTTTTCTGCTTAACCCTCAAAACGAAGTGTCGTCTCGTTATTGGGGGAATTGGATTTTATGCTGACTGCCAGGAGTGTAACCCTTTCGTATGGTTTTCCTGTTCGGATATTTCCAGTGTTCATGTGTTTTCAGTTCGGGAGATTGGTGCTTACAGTGGCTGTCGGTGTATCTGGAAAGGGGAATAGCGCCTAAACGTTTTTTTACCTCTTGTGTGCAAAACGGTCCGTTACAGTTGTTTTAACAGTATAGGGTCAGGAACACATGTTTGTGTTCCTGACCATATAATGTTCCTTTAAAGGGCAGTGGCGTCACCAGGGGGGTGGGGAGGGAATTGAAGTAGGGAGCACGGAGTCTTCCTCCACAAGCTGCAACGCAGGGGAGTGACAGGGAGAGGAAGCTCTGCACAGATGCATCTAGGCAGCTGCTGGTAAGTGTGAGTCAGTGTGTGTGGTTCAGCCTGTATGTGTGGGAGGGGGGTGTCAGTCTGTGTGTGTTCAGCACACACTCTCAAAAGCTCCTATACATGAGCACGTGCTCACACTACAGTTACACATAGTACACCATAAACAGATTACTCTATACACACACTTCACCCCAGCCCCTTCTAAACACCATGGAAAATTCTTGCATCTCCTGAAAAGGGTTTACAGTTTCCGTGAAAATGTGTCTTGTCTGTAATAAGGGAGGTGCAGCAGTAGAACTACAGGGAGTGCTGGTGGTGTGGTTACACCGGTGCTCATCAAGTGGCCCGTGCAATTAGGGCCACCTGAATGGTATGGTAGGTTTTTGCACCAGGGCCCACTTTACGTTAGTTCCGCCACTATTCAGCAGTTTCCCCGGCACACAAGCTCTGCCCCTGCATGGAAGATCGCCTTCCCGTATGCAAGCTGCGTCCACAATCTCTGAGGCACACACTGACAGACATTCACACATTCTGACAGACATACGGTGACAGGCACACACTCTCTGGCTGACACACACACATTGTCTCACACACTCACAAATTGATATTTTAATTTTTATTTAAATCCACCCAGCCTCCCTACCTTTGGGAGAGCTTAGTGGATCTTTCTCTGGCGTCCAGTGTGTCTCCTATCAATCTTCCTGCGGTTTCTCTCTGCTCCCCTGTAGTGATGCCTGGGCCGGAGTGACGTCATGTCACTAAACAGCGCGCAAGGGAGCAGAGAGGAACTGCAGGATGGTTACTGCTCCCTTGTGCGCCGCCTCCATGCTCCCCGCGGCAGTTGGCTTTAATGTTTCCTGCGCGGCTCAGCAAAGGGCTGACAAATGCCAGAGCGAAATCTCTAGTCGCCATGGCGACCTGGTGGCTGGAATTTGTCAAGCCCAGTGTTTGTGTATATGTATGTATATATATATATATATATATATATATATATATATACACATACATACATATATATATACACACACGTACACGTTTTATAAGTGCCCCCTACTTTTGTCCCGGGGCCCTTATGTGCCCACCCTAAGAATGAATCCTGGAGACGCCACTGTTAAAGGGATACACCAACCATCATAGTCACTACATCCCGCTATAGTGGTTATGATAGTAGCACCATTCCTCAGTAATGGGTTAAACCACTGTACAACAGTTTGCCTTTGAATCCAGCTTCTGTAGAGTTGCAGAAGCTAATGATGATCCTGCCAAACATTCATTGGCTAGGAGAGTCGCTGTCAGCTAATGTAGGACATCCTGTGCACAGAAATATGCATAGAATTGACACTAGTTAGCCCGTAACTCTTGTTCTGGGCTCACAAATGACATCCCAATGACACTGCTAGAGACGGAGTTATAATCATCAGCAAAGGTGTTGAACTCTGTATGTGCAGCGGTTTATCGCAACTACACAGACTACAGGAACCATGGGCACTTCAAAATACTGAGGTGGTCATGGTGCTTTGTGATACGTTTAACCACATATATCAAATATATACATTCTTTTCATGGTCTGAAATGTAAAGCAGGGAGTTAAAAGGCCAGTTATTTGTATACTTCTATTTGCTTTTTATAAAGTGAACAAGGGGTTCTCTGTAACTGACTTTTTTCAAAGAGTGATGTCTCTGGGTGCATGGTACCACCATTACCCTGATCTATAACTTGTCTCTCGGCCCCTAGAGAATTTGTAGGATATAAAGAATATCATTATTTTTTCTCTGGTGCCATGATCAAAGAGAATATATCAGATTTTGGCACTTTTTCAAGAACTGAAATGTCGCAGTTGAAACAGACCCTTGTTATTTGGAGTGCGGCTTTGATAAATCTAGATTAGAACACTTGTTTATGCTCTTTTCTGCAAGGTGAACATTATTATCTTGTTTTTATTTGGTCTTACCTTGTGTTCTATGAAAATCATACTTGGGAATGGTTGATGGAATCTACAGAGACATTTTCATCCCTAGAGTTCGAAACAAATGAGGCACAACCTGGATTCAATGCAATTTCAAAAGTACTGTGATTCAGAAAAAAGCTTTTGATAGAAACCTGGTACCTGTTTCAAAAATGAAACCAATGTGCTTGTCTAAGCTCTGGCTCAAACACCTGGCAGCTGTCTATATATGCATCTGATATTATCATTTATCTATACTGCAGCATTTTATCATTTTACAGGAGCGAGGAGCAAATAGTTTATAAAAGCAAGTCATTTACAAACAAAATAACATGGAGAATTTAGACACACATGCTTCCCAACCATTCCGATTTTGTCGGGACATCGCCAGGACTGCTTTTCGGGACATCAGCAAACAATCTCCCAAAAACATAGTGAGCGCATCAATCGACACACTTGCACTACAATCGGGGCTCTAGGATCTTGGAGAGGGCACTGAAACAATACCACTGCATGGTCTGCCCTTAATTGGTTGGCTTGTTTGATTGGCAGGCACCACTCCAGGTTGGTCTTCAGGCAATTCTCACATTATGAGCAACTGTGGGACACAGTGACAGGTCTAATTGACTCACAAAAATGTGAGCAATGAGTATAAGTTGTGATGGTTGTTTGGAGTGTTCCTTTAAATTAAGCATAAGTGATGGCCACTGACTATATCACGCAGGATGGTATATAACCCAGTGACGAGTATAGGAAAGTGGCGGAGAAAAAAATTTATATGTATAGGACTGTGTACATGTCTATGTAAGGCAAGATAGTTACTGACACTGTGAGAATGGTGGTATAGAAATAATAGATACAGGGGTTGACATTCTGAGTTCAAATTGTCCAATTGGAACCATCTAAAAGGTGACAGACACCTATTATTAAAAAAAAATAAAAAAAATGTAAAGCACCTTTGTTATTCTAAAAATCAAGGTGACTTCTAAATATGGATTAAATAGGGGTGAGAAAATTGAGGAGCAAGCCACGTTTAAAACAATTTCCAAACCGGAAACAAAGAACTCTGTAACAGGTTATTAAAGGAACACTATAGTCACCTAAATTACTTTAGCTAAATAAAGCAGTTTTGGTGTATAGATCATTCCCATGCAATTTCGCTGCTCAATCCACTGTCGTTTAGGAGTTAAATCACTTTGTTTCTGCTTATGCAGCCCTAGCCACACCTCCCCTGGCTATGATTGACAGAGCCTGCATGAAAAAAAAAAAAAACTGGTTTCACTTTCAAACAGATGTAATTTACCTTAAATAATTGTATCTCAATCTCTAAATTGAACTTTAATCACATACAGGAGGCTCTTGCAGGGTCTAGCAAGCTATTAACATAGCAGGGGATAAGAAAATCTTAATTAAACAGAACTTGCAATAAAGAAAGCCTAAATAGGGCTCTCTTTACAGGAAGTGTTTATGGAAGGCTGTGCAAGTCACATGCAGGGAGGTGTGACTAGGGTTCATAAACAAAGGGATTTAACTCCTAAATGGCAGAGGATTGAGCAGTGAGGCTGCAGGGGCATGTTCTATACACCAAAACTGCTTCATTAAGCTAAAGTTGTTCAGGTGACTATAGTGTCCCTATAGTCTATATAAATTATAGAATCAGACAGGCAGGTTTACATTTTCAAAAATATATAGAAAACATGTAGAGAATAATTGGGCTATGAAATAATTCTAAACATTTACTTTGGATTACAGGACTGTCCTTGTATTTATTAATTTGATTTTTAGTGAACGATATCAGAGGTCACGTTTCTCTGCACAGATTAATGATGTTCTGAAATACGTTTAGCGAGTAGCCTTCATGCAAGCCAGTTTTGGTTTTTATTATTAAACAGAGTGCAAAAATAAATAATGCAAGATCTGTGAAACAGTACTTTAAATTCCTGCTTAAATATTTATGTCATGAGAGAGAAAAAAAAAGATAGAACCCTATCTGCAATTTGCTTGCAACCCTTGAACGTGAAAAAGAAAGTTATGCGTGAGTGGATCTGAACTTGTTCAGCTAGGTTGTAGTACAAAGCCCGGTTTAAAAAGCTATGCCTCTCTTCAGCTGAACTTGAGGTCCGGACGTCAATAGAAAAACTGGGGGAAGGCTGGACATATTTAGACAAATGAAGAACCAACAATTAGTAAATGATAAACAAGACTAAATAAGTAAACAAAACCTTCCCGTGTGTATTTGGTGGGGGGTGAGTAAATAAACGGCCATCACAGAGTCATCTCGGAGAGAGACTGTTGTTCTAGGCCAGGCATAGGCAACCTTCGGCTCTGCAGATGTTTTGGACTACACCTCCCATGATGCTTTGCCAGCATTATGTGTGTAAGAGCATTATGGGGGATGTAGTCCACAACATCTGGAGAGCAGAAGGTTGCCTATCCCTGTTCTAGGCTTTCCAGCCAAACCATTTTAATATCTGAGGGGGTCACGCAGAGATCAGAGCTCTATATTAATTAACTTTTTTTTTCAAGCAACTACTCATAAGGCAGCAAATAAAACACAAACAAAAACCTAACAACTTCTTTAGACTAATGGTAAAAACCTAATTTCATGGAGTGGACAATAGAATTGAAAATTCTATCTACAGAGCTGCAGCAACCGCCAAGTAGTGATAAACAAAATGTTTACTTGGACTCCTAGAAGTACCTAACAGGTAAGGTAGTAAAAGCAGTAAAGCCTAACATGGGTGCAGACCACATTTACACGTACTCCAGGTAAGAAGTCAAATAGTTTGAATATTTACAATTGGGGCATTTGGGAACTGCAAGTACCATAACCATTACAGCACACTGCAGTGGTTATGGTTTTTGGAATTGCCTTTGTTAACACATGTTAAAATCACTAAGATCTGGTTATGTTTGGGGAAAACCAGGTTCCTGCATGTAACAAGCAAGTAAAGCTACAAAATAAATCTTAGTTTTATCCAAGCCACCCAGATTCATCTGATCAATTTCACTATATCCCTTTCTGTCTACCATGTTGCAATTAACCCTAAAACTGCAATCATCGCTTGGGTTAAATAAGACCAGACGTATTAACGGAAATCAGTACTTTGTCAGTAACCATAATAAAGTGTTTCCTTACAAACCACAAGAACTCTCCAATTTCTGCTTAATTAACCTTTACAATAATTAAACTTGGAACTTTATCTATCTGCCAATTTCTGTTGCTATAGGAACAACCTCGGGCTTGAGCTACACATGAAAAGAAGTGCTCGAGTAAATGTTAAAAAAGTTAATTAAGTCTGAATTGTTTTCATATATCCTAATTCACCTTGAATGCGTGGTAGACACTTAACAGGAACTAAGACTTAATACTTGGAAATGAAACCAGACTGTCTGTTTAATCGGAAGCCAACAAAGAATTTCTACGTCCAGTGTAACAGTACATCACAAATGAAGGATGGATGTGAAAGTCATAGATAATGGAATATGTAAAGAAATTAGTAGGTGGTATAGATGGGATATGGAGAATTACGAATAACAGTAATGGACAGAAACGCAGAAAAATAATAAATAAATCACTACTTTTATGTTCTATTTGCATAACGCGTAGTCTGAATTAAAAATAAAATTAAAAAATCTAAGCTCCCACGGGTTTACAAAAAAAGGGGGGGGGGGGGGGGAGGTAAACTGTCCCCTGCTGCGGGGTAAACCAGGCCAAAGATTTAGAAAAATCCACAAAAGAGAATAGATTCTCTCGCAAAAATCCTAGTAAGTAAAATCATCTTGGGTTTCTTGCCGGTGAAGGGATTTTTTTTTTTGTATCAATATTATAGCTTTGTGAAGATTGAAGAATGTATGGACATCTTACCTTCAATGGTGATATGAAGGCTGTTTGTGTTACCAGAAACCATCTGAAACCTTGGGTGTCAATGGATGGGGTGTGCATGGCAGAAGATAACTTGAGTCCAAGGTATGTCAACAACATGTTGGAGCCCAGTTTACACTGGGAAGAGATTAGGCAGTAGCAGCTATTTAATCATTAAACTTCTAGTTCAAAGTATGTTCAGGGATGAGGAATTCAATATCTAGGTTTGCAGTACCATAAAGCTCCTTAGTTGGCGAATTCCATTCATTCTTCACATTCCACAAACAAAGGAAGCAATTTACTTTTTGGCAGTGCTACCAGTGGAATGCTGTGTTACACTGGATTTAGTGATGGGAAAATCAAGAACAGACAAAATGGACCATTCTAACTGAAAACATTGCATAGATCAAAGGAACACTAAAGGATAGAGTTGACTCCCATTTTAATACAGGAGTTAAGTAATGTTTAAAAAATGTGCGCAGATATGTTTTTAAAGAGGTCTATCACATCCCCAAGATTTTACTATTACACTTATCGTCCATATTCAAAAAGTATGGATTTACGAGGGGTGAAAAAAATAAATAAATGTATAATTCCCCACCTCTTAGTCCTGTCAATCACCTGGCAGTAGGCATACAGAAAAACTCCCATAGATGGGGAGAAATAAAACAATATGTCAGATTAGCATTTTCATGTGCACTAGCAGTGCCTGGACCGAGACGGATTGCGATGTAATTTACTAAATCTTTATATTTCGTGCTTCACATAAAGTATAGGCAATTTTTATCCAATGTTACAATTTCCAGAGAAGAGATGATTCACTTTTAGTAAAAGCTAGAAGAAAAAAAAAATGTAGCCTGCAAAGTTTGTTCAGCAGCAAAAATTAACCCAGCTGACCCACTGCCCGCCACTTACGTATGAAAGAAACTCTGAGCATGATTCTGAATACAATAGCATGCAAGAGTGCTTTCCACCACCGTGATACAGGTGTGCTAGGTAGCACCAGCACGGACTTCTGTCACCACTTAGAATGTAAGCTTCTAGCTCTGTACGTCCAAATTGCCTTGTTGCAAACCGCTTGTTGGTTATTTCACCTATTGTACAGCGCTGAGGAATATGTTGGTGCTTTATAAATAATAATACAACCATGACATTATCTGAGAATTTCTAGCACGTCTTGCTAAAAGTTGGAGCTTGATTCTGCACGTTTCCCTGCGGGGACATCCTTTTCTTTAGCCAAAATTGGACAACAAGAATGTCTCACCTTAAACTTTAATGTGCTAGTAAATAGCCCACATGTTTTAATATAGTTTTTGTACAAGAATAATTATCCGACCCGTTTTGTCAAATTGCAGGACAATCACATTCTGATACTTGGCCCTCTATTCATAATAGATCATTAATGATTGTCTATTGCTTTATGTCTCAGGTAGCTCACTTTGTTATCATTCCTACTAAGGGCTTCATTCATCATAGCCTTGGTAATCTGATTCCTGTCTATAGCCATAATATCTGCATTTCACAGTCCTCTTTTTGTCCTCTAAAGTCTCTCTCTATAGTCACTGAAACAGACAAAGCTTTTCAGCACAGAGTAATTTATTGACTATGTCAATCCAGGAATTTATTAAGAGTGACTTAACTGAGAGGAAGTGACTGTATGTAGGCTCTATCTAGGAATCCTGGGAGAGTTTAAAGTGGACCTGTCATCTACAGTACGACTCTATATTAATCAATACAGAATATTAAAATGCATGTTTCATTGGCATTTCTAAGTTCACCTCTATAGTAATTGGTGCAATATAACGATGTCAATATTTTATTTACTCTTCTTAGACATTTTTAGTGTGCGTTTTTAAGACCAATGCAACGAGTCAGCCCTTATGTTACTCGCCACTGCAAGCCACAGAATTTCTATTTGCCAGCGAGAAATTTTTAGAAGCAAGTGATTTGTGGAGAATAGAAATGAACAAATGTGTGTTAGCGAGATCTGGAAAATAAAATTAAAGGGGCACCATAGTCACCTGAACAACTTCAGCTTAATGAGGTTGTTCAGGTGAAAACTATAGCTCCCTGCAGCCTCTCTCATGTAAACACTGTATTTTCTTGGAAAATACAGTGTTTACATTGAGAGCTAGGAACACCTCCAGTTGCAGTCATTTAGACTGCCACCAGAGGGACTTCCGAGTTGATTGAGGAATAAAACGCCTCAATCCACTCAGATCTGCTGTCAGCAGACGGAGGGCAGCTCTGTGCAGCACTGTGCACGAGCATCCTGTCTGCGTGGGAGTGACCTGAGCGGACAAGCTGAAGACCGGAGACCGAGGAGGAGGGGAGGATTCAAACTGTAAGTAAACTTATTAAGTGAGTGTGGGTGGGTGACTGAGGGTGAGTGGGTGAATATGGATGATGGGGATGGATGGATGATGGGTATGTATATGGATGATGGGGATGGATATGGATGATGGGGATGGATGATGGAGATGGATGGATGATGGGGATGGATATGGATGATGGATGATGGGAATGGATGGATATGGATGATGGGAATAGATGATATGGATGATGGGGATGGATATGGATGATGGGGATGGATATGGATGATGGGGATGGATGGATGATGGGGATGGATGATGGGAATGGATGATATGGATGATGGGGATGCATATGGATGTTGGGGATGCATATGGATGATGGGGATGGATATGGATGATGGGGATGGATGGATATGGATGGAGAAAGAGTGTGTGTGTGTATGATTTTTACTACTTGTGTGTTTGCATAGAAACACTATATAGAGAGAGATCTCTATATATAGTGTTTCTATGCAAACATGCAAACACACAGTTTGGCTGAGGAGGGGGGCGGGTATAGAAAGTGAGCTGAGCGGTCAGTCAGACAGTTCAGCTCGCGAACGCGCATTCCGTTCTATGAAGAATGCGATTGGTGCAGCGCAAAACCGCGCATGCGCTCCACATTGCGATGATGCTTCTCAAGGAGAAGCGTCTTATTGGGCACTGCGATTTTGTCATTTTGACTAAAAACTTACTCGGATTTTTTTTTTTTTTTAATGGCAAGTTCATATAAAAGCAAGAAAGAAGGCTGGGGGACCTGTCTTTCTTGCTTTTATATGTTGACTATAGTTTCCCTTTAAATGTAGAAATCCTGGAACCAAGTTCTGCCCTTTACACCTCACAGTCAGTTCAGAAATAAAAAAAAAAGTAGGAAAAACAAAGATTGGAGGAAATTTATTAAACTGTTCTTTTGGGTAAAAAAAAAAAAAAGTGCAAGAAATGTACGAGAGTCAAAGTCACCAACAGAATATGCTGGTTAGGCTGGTTTCCATGGTAACCGGCCCAAATTCAGTACTTTAGATCACCTTTTAAACAGAACACTTTGATAAATCTCCCCTCAATGCAGTGTGTGCCCTGACTATACCAGGACTGATCTGGATAGCATTGTCAATTCCTAAATCTTTACATACAGTTTTATTTAAAAACATGGACAACCCTCACAAAGTAACGTTTTCGTTGGTTGTCTAGGCAGAAAAAGTAGTTAACACGGAGTGGATATTACTGCATATTTTAATACAGGGCTACTATTTATTAGATTAATTCAGCTGCCACGTGTTTCCAATTTGGCTGACTTTAACCTTTTTCCAGCGCCGGGCTCCCTCAGCGCTGGGGACTCTCCTCCTCGTTCGGACGTCATCAATGCTTTCCTATGGACGCTGGCGTCTTCGCACTGTGAAAATCAGTGAGACAGCCACTAGAGGCTGGATTAACCCTAATGTAAACATAGCAGTTTCTCTGAAACTGCTATGTTTACAGCAGGCAGGGTTAACCCTAGATGGACATGGCACCCAGACCACTTCATTGAGCTGAAGTGGTCTGGGTGCCTATAGTGGTCCTTTAAAACCATCAAAAGCTGCCATCACTGAATGTCTATTCACTGCTAATAATAATCAGTACTGTATAAAAAGTTGCAAAGCTAAAATAACAAACTGCAATTTTTGTTCTCTTGCACAAAGTCCATTTAGACTTTTTTTTAAATATATATATAAATATCATACAAGTGCAGAGGCAAAAATACAGCTAACTGGATCATGTTAGTGTTAGAAATATTGATGTTCCATACATGCACACATCCTGCTACATGTGTGGCCAAACCAAGCATGTGTGCGATTTACTGTCAGGGATTAACACCAACTAATTTGCCATCAGATACGTGACTGGAGACGGACTTCAAATAAACAGCTGCAAGTCACCGTTGGTATATAAATATAGGGCTTAGGAACAGGTTTCTGAGACATGAAGAGTCTCGGCACTTGTCATTCTGATCACGATGATGACATTAGTCTTTTTCCGAGTCAATTAAAAGCAGGTATCTCGGAACACAGCAAAACTACTGCCTGCAGATGCAGTGATCGCACTGTGGTGCTGTCAGACCGCATCCTCTACTGGAAGGCAAGAGAAGTTACATTGCAGTCAACCAACAACAGCATAGGAAAAATAACACTTTGATTTAACAGAGTCAGTCACTGCATACATATAAAATGTATTCTACCTTACATAGCAGGGGAGGGGGGATTCTCACTGCGGGCCCTCCTCCCCTGCTATGTAAGGTAAAACTGCAGGTAGGGGGGTCAACAGTGTGTAGGGGGGAGAGCAGAGCCGGCGTTACCATTAACTCAGGCGCCGGCTCTGTGAGGCAAAAGCTTCCTGCTCGAGCCGGAAAGGGAGGGAGGGGGTATTATAAATGGAAAGGGTGGGGGGGGGGGGGAGAGAGAGTTATGAATAGAAGGGGTGGGGGGGGGATTATGAATGGATGGGGTAGGGGGGGGGAGAATTATAAATAAATGAAGTCGAGGGGGGGAGAACTATGAATGGATGGGGTAGAGGGGGAAGAATTATAAATAAATGGGGTAGAGAATTATGAATAAAAGGGGTAGAGGGGGGAGAATAATGAATGGATGGGATGGGGGGGAGAATTATGAATGGAAGGACTAGAGGGGGAAGAATTGTGAATAGATGGGGTAGAGAATTCTGAATGAAAGGGATAGAGGGGGTGAATTATGAATGGATGGGGTGGGGGGGGAGAATTATGAATGGATGGGATGGGGGGAGAATTATGAATAGATGGGGTAGAGAATTATGAATGAAAGGGGTAGACGGAGGGGTTGGGGGATGAGGGAATTATGAATGGAAGAGGTGGGGGGGGGGGGAGAATTAGGGATGTCCTCCAAACCCTGCTACCCGGTGAGGGGTGGGGGCCAGCATTTCATCTTTGGATCCAGGCAGCACAATGTCTTGGGCTGGCCCAGATTCTACCCATTACTAATCCCAAATACTGGAAGCAATTAACAAGGCCATAATAAATAGCAGCACACAACATAAATCCTTTTAGTCCTTGCAGTGTCTACCCTCTCCTGGAAAAATGAATTGATATCATGTTGATGTGCGTTCATTGAAGCGTTTTAAACGTATTCCAGAAGGTGTCTTTGGGAGTTATTATCATACAATGAAAAACTTTGTTAAGGGGTTAATACTATAGCATCATAACAGTGTAGTGTTCCTTTAAGCCACTGGTTTTCCGAGCACCATTACACCTTAAACATAACATGTAATTATTATTATTATTATTGCCATTTATATAGCGCCAACAGATTCCGTAGCGCTTTACAATATTATGAGAGGGGATTTAACTATAAATAGGACAATTACAAATAAACTTACAGGAACAATAGGTTGAAGAGGACCCTGCTCAATCGAGCTTACATTCTATAGGAGGTGGGGATTTATGATTGATAGAGTAATAGTTATTTATTGCCAAGAAATTAAGAAAGCAAAGAGAAACCAATTTAATTGCTAAAACCAAGAGTGGCTACCAACACCTTGTCTTAGCTTTCTTCATTTCTGTTTTATTTATTCAGCCTAGGGTGTGTGTTGTTTTACCAGTGGTTTGTTTAGTGGATATGCCCCCTTGTTTCGGACCATAACCTTTCCTTCCGATTTATCCAAGAGGAAGTATACTTTTTATATAGTTATTTATTGACAAATGGCTGTTTTTATCCATGCACCGCACAGGTGGTGATCAGTTTTAGCTGGCAGACAAAGGAATTTCTTTGAAAATCACTATGGATCATGCAGATCCGAACACGTTGTGATATTAATTGCTTCCTGTAAAGAAAACATACAGAAAACTTCAGGGGGTAAGACATTTGAAAGTGAAGCAGTTACAAACCATATATTTTGTTTGGGGATTTTGGAGCAAATCACTTTGTATTGGAACACATTTAAAATCGCACTATAACCTCTATAGCTTATGAAGGGGTTTATGGTGGGAGTGGCATTTTATGCTATCACCCTGTTTTTAGTTTAGTTTTAAAGCTTTAAATGCTTGCCGAAGACCATATCTGGGTCAGAGCATTGCCATTGTGCATCTACTAAAAAAATACTTTCAATTTCCCATAGCGAGTTCAGAAATATGATTTCCAATATAAAAAGGGGGATTTTTAGCTCTCATCCTGTGATGTAATACCGGATGATCCTTAAAGGGTTAAATATGGGGTCATGAATATTCAAAACCCGTCTCCAATTTGTCTGAAGGAATAAAGTGCTGCAGGGAAAACGGGACAAAAAATTAACAATTGTACCTGTGTGTGAATTGATGTCGTTGAAAACATTAAAAAAGCACTTGTGAATAAATGAAAGAGCATGGCACTGGAAGCACAGCAATCCCCTAGAACCTGTATTATTGCAAAACCTGCGTGAAACATTCCATGAGACTGATAGATTGATACAAATAAACTAACACTGAGTCAATAAAAATAAAAATTCTTCATAAATGAAAGCACAGGTAATTATACGACATGAATATGCAAATAGCCAGCAGGGAGCATATACCCAGATGATCAATTTCCTTTTACTTTCCTGTTCTCGTGGAAATCATGGAAAGAGTGACAATATAATAACGATGAATGACAGGGCCATTATTACTACTTTAGGAAGGAAATAAAATACAAATTAATGTCAGAACAGATAATGACTGGGTATACAAATGAATCTTCTCATCTTCTACAAGGAACATAAATACAACCTAAAACTGCCTAATAATTGCACACAAATCCAGAACGACAATGCCATCTGCTTAGCTCGCGTTTGGCTCACCGCATGAAAAAGCCTGTGTTGTGGTCTCCTCACTTTGAATGTATTCATTTTACTGTCTGCCATTTTTATTGTGATGACAGAAATTACAATGTAGCACAGCGAACGCTCCCAATTCCTTTCCTCGCAGTGGATGTTTAAGTGTACGCCCAATCAGGCAATTCTTCTTCTCAAGTCGTGAGGGCAGATGCGGCTTGGTTTTGAGCTAACTCCATAGCATTGGGCCATAGGCCCGCCAACGCATAGCTAAAAGAATTATGTAACACTGTACAGCAGTTATAGATCCACTGGGAAATTAACACATTAACTCCCAATAACAAGCAAAACTAAACAAAATGTAGCCTACAGCTATAGACCCAATGAGCTTATGTTATTTTCTCTTTTGCTCTCTGTCAATGCTCAAATCTGTCCCTCTGCATCTCTGCAGAGAAACTGTAAATGCTGGATCCCCAGTACCTCTCATACTCTAGAGCAGGGGTAGGCAACCTACAGCAGGGGTAGGCAACCTACGGCACTAGTGCCATGCATGTCTTTGCACCGCACTCAAGGCTGCTAGAGCCAAACAGACTCTGACCTATCAGGAGTCCCAGTAAAATTTCAGATATCTGCTAATCCGAAAAGGTCGTGAAGAACAATTCTCAATTTATGCATTGCAGCACGTAGAGAAAGTGATCTCAGATCACTTCCTCCCAGCACTTCTGAATAGGAATCCACACTGTAGTAGAGCAGCTCGCAGTTGCTGTTGCAGCTCCTATCCTTGACATTCCCGTGGCCGGCCTAGTCCCCACTGGAAGCCACCCACACTGCTTGATATACACAGAAATGCAGAATAACCCTCCCCTCATACAAATAATACGGACAGCCCACACACAAACATGCACACAATCCGCACATGCTATACCCCCAACAGCCCCCACACACTACCAAACACACACTGTGACATATCCATCCACACACATAAAATTAGGTTTTTACCATTAGTCTAAAGAAGTTGTTAGGTTTTTGTTTGTGTTTATTTGCTGCCTTATGAGTAGTTGCTTGAAAAAAAAAGGTAACTAATATAGAGCTCTGATCTCTGCGTGACCCCTTCACATATTAAAACGGTTTGGCTTGAAAGCTTAGAACAGGGGTAGGCAACCTATGGCACTAGTGCCATGCAAGGCACTCGAGGTGCCATTGCACGGCACTCAAGGCTGCTAGAGCCAAACAGGCTCTGGCCTATCAGGAGTCCCAGTAAAACTTCAGATATCTGCTAATTCGAAGGGGTGGTGAAGGACAATCCTCAATTTATGCACACAGTATTAGAGCAGCTCACAGTTGTTGTTGCAGCTCCTGTCCTTGACCTGTACCTGGCCGTCTTGGTCCCCACTGGAACCCAGGGAACCCACCCACACTGCTAGATATACACAGAAATGCAGAATAACCCTCCCCTCATACAAATAATACGGACAGCCCACACACACACATACACACAATCCGCACAAACGCAACACCACTAACAATCCACATACATGCACACAACCCCACATGCAGCCTCTCACATGCAATACCCCAAACAGCCCCCACACACTACCAAACACACAATGTGACATATCCATCCACACACAATTCCACAAGCAGCCCCCATACACAGCCCACATTCATATGTATCATACACAATACCATAAACGACTCATGAACATATACAATATAATAGCTCGTATACGCAGGGCCGTCTTTAACGCGGGGCAAACTGGCCAGCTGCACCGTGAGCCCTGCTGGCCTCAACTATTTCTTACCCTCTGGCCGGTAATCCGCACACCAAGGAGGCCCACCGCGTTGCCCATGCGCAAAGGACCACCCGGTGGGATTCTGTCAGCAGGGGCGAGCGGGCCCCTTGCTTTTCGGCAGCAGGCTGGGAGGAAGTGACGACCGCGCATCATTTCCTCCCACAAAGAGAGGAGCGCGCGGGAAAGGCTGATTGGAGGGGGGCTGGCCGAGAGCTCTAGACTCCAACTCCCAACACCTTCAGCCACCAGCAGGAAAGGTAGGAAACAGGAGGGTGGGTTTTAAAGTGTATGTCTGTGTCAGTGTGTGTGTGTGTTAGTATGTCTGTGTGTCATCTGTGTTTGTCAGTATGTCTTTGTGGGTCAGTATATCTGTGTGTCAGCATGTCTGTGTCAGTATGTCTGTGTGTGTGTCAGTATGTTTGTATGTCAGCATGTCTGTGTGTGTGTCAGTATGTTTGTATGTCAGCATGTCTGTGTGTGTGTCAGTATGTTTGTATGTCAGCATGTCTGTGTGTGCGCATTTCAGTGTGTATACATCTGTGTGTGTGCATATGTGCATACATCTCAGCATTCACACACTAACACTACACACAAATACACCCCTGCATTCAAATTTCAACACTACGTACAAACACATGTCTGTGTTACACACCAAAATTATATGTAAATACACCCCTGCATTCAAAAAACAACACTACACGGGGGGCGGGGCCAGGCACTCAACATGGCCGGACGCATTCTCGAATAGCTCCAGCTAATCAAGCCTAAAATTGGGGCCAAACTGACAACAAATAACGCAGTAATGATACTAGCGACCCCGGGGACTAACACCCTAAATCCTAGTACCATTCTCTGACAGACACCTACCGTGATTGAGGCCTGCGGCCTGGTGTGCCCGGAATTTGGGGGACGCGGCCGACCACCCGACCCGGTGAGCACGCCTCGCTGAGGCTCTACTGCAGCCAGTCACCACCCCCCTCCCCCCCCCCTGGACCGGTGGGGGTTATCCCGGTCCCCAACGGAGTGCAGACTCGCTCACGATCACCCACGAAGGCCAACGAAGGCCAACTAAGCCGCGGACTACCCAAGATGGCGTACTACCCAAGATGGCGTACGCCACATGGCTACCATCACCAAATGAAGATCCCAGCGATATACTCACCCGGCTGGACAAGCATTTCCGAAACTTCTGGCAGCAACTCAAGCATAAGATGCATCCACCTGCCCCACTACTGACAAGCACTAACACACATCGTGGCTGCCTCTCCCCACAAGCAGCAGCTGTGCAACCCCACAAGCAGCAGGGAGGTCCACATGGCGGCAGAGCGGGAAACACACAGGCCGCAACCACAAACGCCGAAAGCGGGGAAAGAAGGACCCTCCCCGGGGAAGCTCAAGCCTACAAGCGTCTCACCCCCCAACTAGAATCCTACCTGGGCAGAGGGCCTCACAAGGTATTGCCCCACCGAATCACCTACGCCGGTTGCAGACCTACCGCACACAGAGACGGACACCTAGTCCTCACGACTGTCCCCAGAGGGGGAAAGACTTGGCACCGAAATGTCTCCAAGTCAGTGGACTCCGCCGGCTCTCATACAAGCCTGGGACCAGAATGGGCTTCCGACCAGAAGACGAGGCACATCCCTTACCGCCCTGCAGACCCTCTACACATGCCAGATGCATCTTCATAGTAGGTTCCGCAAGGGGACTCCTGTGGAGGCTTGGGGCCAATGGAGTGGCCTGATAAGGACTGCTGGGACTCTGTCTCACTATGAGACCCTGATAGTCAGCATGGGCATCGGATGAAGGCCGGATGCTTCAGGGTGGAGGGGGGTACAATTGACCCGGTTCCCTCTATACTGATGCCCCCACATGTTTCCAAAGCCACGTATGATACAATATAGCAGCTTAGTTTCGGCAGCCTATTGCTGTTTAATATTGCAGATGAAAGCTTGTTTTCCTTTACCCCTTTTATCCCTGTGCCCTTTTGATCTGCCTAGCCTGGTATCCCTAGCATGTAATATCCAAATACCAACTTTGTCTTGTATCTTTCAGTTATACTGCCTTGCTAGTACCTCAAATCTAGACATGATAGCCTGAACTAATTATGCCATGCGTGTTACAAAATTGTCTCATTTACAATTAATTGATTGCTATACTCTGCTAACTTAGCTTGTATTAATGACCTAAAAATTGTGCATTTCCTCGGGATGCTGTACAACAGTTGCTTGATAACCTACACACCACAGTTCATGCTGGCTATAGCTGTTGATTATTGCTTGTTAATACTACTACTTGTTTAAATATGAAAAAAAAAAAGTGCATGTATACTCAACTACCCCATTGTTACATTTGTCTCAGTAACGCATGAGGATTGCCGTTGGGGTACCTCACATGCGTCTGTTCACTTGATATGCACTGCAAAAATAAAGAATTAAAAAAAAAAAAAAAACCAACACTACACAAATACATGCTTGCAATCACGCCAACACCACATACAAACATATTCCATACAAAAACCTGTTTACATTCAAAAACACAAAAACTGCTTAGTGCTAAATACAGACCTGCAAACATGGGTAAATGGTAGAGCCCCAGCTGTCAATGCATTTCTGGAGTTGCACGACAAATGGGGATCTACCTTTTAATCACCTGTGCAACAGGGAGACCCCCAAAAATTCTTGCACCTCTCTTCTTTAGGTCCGCCACTGTGTTGAGATGGAGGACGTGATTGCATGCCTGAGGAGGGGGGACAGGGTCCAGGGGGCCCCAAGCAAATGCTTTGCCCAGGGTCCAGTCACTATTAAAGACGCCCCTGCTCACACGCACAAATACAACGATACAAAGCAATTACAGTAAAAATAACACAAGCAGAATACGGCAGCATACACCCCTCGATTAAAAAAAAAATAGGACCGGCACGCTACGGGACATCACAATCCTGTATCGGCACAGTGCTGCTAAAAGGTTGCCTACCCCTGCTCTAGAGCAAGGTAACCGTCGGCACACCAGATGTTGTGGACTACATCCCCCATGATGCTTTGCCAGCAATATGGCTGTACGAGCATTACAGGAGATGTAGTTCACAACATCTGGAGTGCCAAAGGTTGCCTACCCCTGCTCTAGAGCATTGTTTGTAGGCTAATCATTATCACTGCATTCTAGCATCCTGGGAAAGATGCAGAGAGCTCCGAGTACGCCAAGTACACTAGAGGGTTGCAATGCATCCTGAGACAGCAGCCTGCAGAGGCACATATAGCACAAATCCTTCTGTGGTATAATTGTGCTTATTAGATTTGGATATTATATTCTTTGTAAAGAAATTAACAAAGCAATCCAGTTATGAAAAAAGAGTTAATATACCTCAAACAAAACAATGAGTTTAAAACATAATAAGTTTTAGGGTCTCATAAGTAACTAATGCTAGAACTGAGACTGTATTTCCTTCACATGCCATAGATAAGGGTGATAGGCAACTGAATAGTGGAGGTGGGTACTGCTTAAAGGGACACTCCAGACCCCTAAAACAATTTAGTTTGCTGAAATGCTTTATGTATGAAGATCGTGAATTAACACTTTTATAAATTAACCCGATTACACCCTCCCGGGCTGTCAGACAACCAGTCCTGTTACTTCCTGGTTGTTTAGCTCAATGGAGCTAAACTCAAGAGGCAGCAATTGCCCAGAGCACCTGCATTGCAAAGACTTTCAATTTGAGCTGCATTGGGAACACTGTGGACAGCTACAGAAAGACGGGGAGCGGTTAGACGGGGAGGACTTGCCAAGATTTCAGAAAAGAGATGGCTTGAAATCCAACCAATCACAGTGCTCTGTGTCATTTTATACAGCGTGGGAAAGTTCTTTGAAATGTTCCCACGCTATGTAATTTGACTCATAACAACACTCTAATTGGTGTTGCTATCAAACAGCCAATCAGAGAGTTCCAAAGAACTTTCCCACGCTGTGTAAAATGACACAGAGCACTCTGATTGCTTGGATTTCAAGCCATCCAATCAGAGTGCTGTGACAGGTATATTTAGAGACTTAACTGTCAGTCTATTCATTTACCTGTCAGAGCACTCTGATTGGTTGGCTTAAAGTTTTATTTAGCCTTTTATTTACAGGGATTTCGTTTTCTTGTTCCCCCTCACTATTTTTAGGGTGAGTGAGGTAGGTAGGGGTTTATAAAAAATTTTTGGGTGGAGGGGTGACTAGGGGCTTGGAACCCCTAGTCACCTGAGGGGGGGTTAACATTTTCATTTAGGGCAACCACCCGCCACTCATGGGAATGCAATTCCAATCCGAACAAAGTCCTGAATTGCGTCCTAACACGAATGGAGAAACTGTTCTCATTCTGTTAGGACGAAATTCGGTAGTTTCGCCGGCGTTCTGTCTAAGTGACAGGATGTTCGGGAATACAGACAGGAAGCATCGCAAGATCACGGATCAAAGGGGAGAATTGGGAAAATGGCTCTGAACACCGGAAATGAAACCTACATAAGACAAAGTAGTCCATACTTTGTCTTATGTTTTAAAGAAAACTAGAGCAGACAGGAAGAAATGAAGAACAGATTCTGACAGAGGGGGAGAAAAGGAATTGATTAAAGAAAGGTAAGTTCGGCATGACAGTGCTGCTTTAAAGATAAGTTTTAATTCTTCCAACATATGTCTTGGCTAAGCTTTTCCATTTTTTCTACAGCAAATATTCTACAGGTTTTTTTTTTGTTTTTTTTTACGCTTGAACAATATCAGGTTTTAAAATTTAATTATGAGATTTTGGAGGCAATTTTATATCATTATTATTGGCATTTATATAGTGCCAACTTATTCTTTAGTGCTTTATAATATTATACAGGCGGGGGGCTTAACAACAAATGAGACTTACTGTTAAGTTTTGACAGTTACGATAGGTTGATGACGACCCTACCCGAATGAGCTTGTAATCTAGAGGCAGTGTGAATTTAAAGACGCAATAAGAAGGGAGAGGCCTTCTCAGAAATCGCATCAGGTTTAATAAGCAGGGTATGTGAACCCGTTTATCTATTTTTAGCTTATCCACTGCAAGTAAAAAAAAAATGGTATTTATGATTTAATGCTAATATTTCATACCCTGTATATATTATTGCAGGTAAGTGTTCTTCGTCACAATGACAAGTAAACAATTATCCATACAATAAGGGTTTTGGCAGCTTTCCTTAACACGTCGACCCTCCGTTTAATGTAATTACATTTATGCCGAATGTCGTAGGTTAACGTAAGTATTTAAGGAAGCAGCCAATCAGGCTGTACTTGTGAGAGTACATTACTATGATTTAATGATTACCTTGTTTAGAAATGACATGGAATAAATGGTCATGTAATATTCATTTAAAAACTAAACAGCTAAAGTGCATTAAAAAAAAAAAAAAAAAAAACCTGGGAATAAAATCTCTTCTGCCAGAGGACATTGTGCACGGTTGACTGTTCAAGCTTATAAAAAAGGGGTTACTGCTTTTAAAATACAGGCCGTTCCTGTTTAAATGTTTTATTTTTTTTTTTCCATTATAACGGTTGCCAGCCTAGTTACTGTGCTGGATGCATTTTGTAAAGGTTACGTAGGTTTTGCATACAGTGCAAAAAAAGGAAACCACATTTATTTTATTTTTTAAACTCCATCAGTGATAGGGTGTATTTATAAATCCTGAATGCTGGATCTTCCTGAAGACAGTCCCCTTTTACAGCACAAGGCATTAGTAAATAAGGTCATGTTTAGACCACATGCGGCCCCTTTGCATGCAATCTCAATCGTTATTACGCACCATTTACTGTACAGAATCACATAGCTCGAAGGAAACATCATACTCAGCACTGATTTTGGTTTTACAAACGTAGAACTGAGAATTTAGTCCTTTAGGTCTATGTTTACCCTTAGAGTGGGATTGCTGGTTTATGCCAAATTCAAACGAGGACTTATTGGCACACACATATCTTTGGTGAACCCAGCATAAAGTAGACGGTTTCGAGGCATTCTTTCAAAAGAAACATATTGTTGTCGATTTTCAGTGTTCCACCGCATAATTAATATTTTAAGATAGGACAGCGGCTGGGCACCATGTACAATTATCTAGCGTTCGTTAAAATGAAAGGAGTCTCCCTGGGATGAGATGGAAGGTAGTTAGATTAATTGATGTGTAAGTGATATACTGACTTTTTGATACAGCATGAGACAACGAAAAAAGGCCATCATGTAACGAGTAGTATTAAGCTGCTTTGTCATACAGGGTTTGGTTCATTAAGCATAGGCCTTTTTCTCCTAAGTACTATGTTACATGTTACTAAACTGGTCATTGTAAGCTGCCTGGGAGAGATGGTTTAATTAATGAGATCATTTATTTATTTTCTCTACAGGAAACGCCATGGTTCTCAAATCCCACAATCCGACCAGATCTTCTAAATCTCTAATTCTGTATAGAGGGATGAAAATCACTGATGGCTATGAAAGGGAATTTCAAAGTCTTCTTTGCGATCTGAGGCAGAATATCATTGTTTACCATGGAAGTACTGTGTGAAGGAACATATGTACCAGACTAACGAATGCGTGAACAAAATAATGTGCTTGACCAATAAAGAGTCAAATTCCTTAAAATGTTCTTCCTGTCTTATAATAAACACAGAATCTCTGGAAAACATAACAAGAAAGCAGGATTTTGATAAATTAAAGCAATATTTTTGTTTTACACATATATTGGTATCCATCAACCACATGTGATTGAGAAGTGGAGGTGAAATCTATGGAGGGAAAGACTTCCCGAAATCACACTTTACATAAAAATAATCAAGTGATTTATAATCAAGCCCTTGGACACAGTTCTAGGTCGGTGTACACACTGGATTGCTTTGTTCACTGACCATCCCAGTTTTGGGTTCCTCCAGTCTGCCCAGAGGCCGCATGAACCCCAGCAGGTCCATTTTTATCAGCTGTGGAGGTGTCCATATAAGTCACCAATATGACATTACAAAATTCTGATCACACCAGCTGCCAAACTCCACTGCCGGAATATATTTTATAATGGTTTCCTAACTCATAACAATGCTAATTCCGCTGAATAAATTATGCCACAAATCTTACTGAAACATGTTACATTTAAAGAATATACAACTGCACACAATGGGCAGCCAGTCATAAGCTGAGTGCATCACTGATGCTTTCAGCCTATCACAGACAGCCAAGGCAAAGCTTTCAGGAGGAACAAACGAGGCAAAGAATGGAACCAATGCTGCAGAGTTGTTAAGCGCCAAGCACCAACATTGGGGTTACACTTGAAAACAGTTTAACCCCCTAGAGGTAAGATGGCATAAAGGCACGTCTGCACCATGACAACTTTATTAGGATGACGCTGTTTTGTGCGTGGGAGTGTTCCTTTAACAAAACCAGATCGTATATCTGATTGACAAAGCCCCTCGTGCAGTATAAAATGGTGTTAGGCCCACACTGGCAGAATAAACGTTCCATCAATCTCAGAATGGTGTTACACATCTGTTATATTATATCTGTCAGAACACCCAGTATTAGTGTAGAGAGTGCTACCTCCCGTGTCTATTTTATTCATATATCAGAATGAACCAGCAGGCAAATCTGACCCAGTAAAGGGAGGAGGATTAGCATCAAACTGCATTAGACAGAGCAATCAATGCAAATTGGATTTGTTCTCCGACTAGGGATGCTGACAAAAGGAGTCCATCAGTCCAAGCATTCACACCCCTGCAATAACCAGCAAGGTCAAAGCCAATAATACACTGCATGTATGGAATGCCCAGTGACAGGAATTGCTTTGTAATAAATAAAGTTTCTAGAATGTACACTACATTCTGCATGCATTTTCCAAAATCGAGAACTAGCATGCTGGCTGTCAGAAAACAGCCACCTCGAGCATCTAACACCAGTTCTCAATAAATCAGATCAATAAACACTGACAGCATTGCTCCATCTCCCTCTATGGAATCATTCAGTATATAAGTATCCAAAACTTTGTGGATGAATAGTAGGCTACAGGTTAGTTACAGGACTGTGCTGTATTCTAACGTTTACAGGCCCAGTACAGATAGCACTAAAATATTAGCTCCCTATAGAGATGTGTCCCAGTGAGGGGGTGGGATTATTATGGCTTGGGTGCAGTTCAGATAATGCCGGCAGGAGACCTCCATGTATCGGTGCTTTTAGTGTCCCTTTAAACTGGCACTTTGTGGGGGTTTTTTGTGCACAACTCAGTAATTGCCTAAATATTACGATGGTTTGTGCTTAAAATCATATTCATTCATATCCTCCCTATTACACAAGTATTTCCCTGTGCTTTGCCAAAGACCTACGTCTATCCTCTGTTCGTACTCCTATCTCTGATGCTCACCTTCAAGACTTCTCTAGGGCTGCACTGTTCTTGTGGAACTCCATTCTCTTCTCTGTTAAGACTATCACACAGTCCCTCCCCCTTCAAAAAAATAATTAAAAACTTCTTCAGGACAGCATATCAATTAAACCTTCTCCTTCCCCACACCCTGATTCCCCTCCTGAAACTGTCACCCAAAAAACACAAGATAAAAAAAACACAAAGTCCTCAGTGAATGCTATTCTAGCAACCTACTTTTCTAGCCTGGTTACAAATACGTATTTGTTAGTCCACCCATTGTTCAAAGCTACGGAATTTGTTGGAGCTTTATAAATAATAACGAAAAATATCTAAAATCTATTTTTTCCCTTGTACTGAACCCGCAACACAAAGACTTCAAAGAATTTTCTAGTAACAGACGGATCAAAATGAAGAATTTTTTGCCTCTCTAAGATACAGCGTCCGATTTGCAGCTGGCAAAGTTTGATATTTGTGAAGCCAAGAAGTGCAATTCTAATCTCCCCAGACCTGTCTCTTCTTAATTTAAGGCATCAGCAATTTGCAAGACTCAGGAGTTACGCTGATAGATGCCAAAACTTCTATTACTGTTACAGCCTACTGTTACTAGACAGACTAATTTTAGATCAAGTGAGAAAAAAAACATAACTCATACTGCTGTTATCACCAAGAGCAAAGCAAATATATAGTATGTGAAAGAAATAGTACGACACTACAAGAAACATACCAGTGAGAAATACTACTAAATAAGATTGCTTCATTTTAGTCCATTTATGTTAATATATCTATTTTCAGCATATTCTCTTTGTGAGTTATGGACAGGCATATTCACTAAAGTGAGAATTCAAAGTGAATTTCCAATTTAAGCTTAAAATAGCCAAACTGGAAAAATGCCTATTTTGGCCTTAAATTTGAAATGGACTTTCAGTTCAGTAAATAACCCTGGGAGACGTGAATAAGTACAGAGATGGATTTACATGTCCGGTGTCTGTAGGGACAAAATTCGAAGGTTTGGGGGCGTGGCTAAGCTGGCGAGGAAAATGGTCGCATGAACTCGGCACGCGACTAATCTGTTTTAGTGTGGCAAAACCACCCCAATGACGAGCAAGAAACCCATGGGGGAAAGTGGGGAACACTTCCTCCACCTCTTCTGTCGCCCCAAAATGCTTTCTGATGCAATTCTTTCAAGACCCGTCAGGACTGCCAGAACCAGCCCTGGTTGGACCGGCCGCACAGCTATGTGGGAGCCTTGCAGCCTCCGAGGCCTCTGTCGACAAAAATGACTTTCGCTCCATCTTGATGCAGCTTCCCTCAAAGGCTGATCTTGAATCCAGCTTTGGAGACCAGATACTTACCATCAGTAACGATATCCACCACCTGGGCTCCAGATTACAAATGCTGAAATACAAGAGGGAGTCTAAGGCCTCACCTCTGCAAACCCTGCAAGACCAAATATGTAGACATGAAGACACTATACATTATCTGCAATAGATGACCTAGATGAGAGAGGACGGAGAAATAACAAGGATCCGGGACCTCCCTGAACCAGCAAAAACCTCAGGAGTGCATATTGATATGAACTTTGAAGAAGACCTTTGCGGTCGAAACGCGCCATGTTCTTTTCTGTGTCTTTTATTGTTTTAATATTGTGTCCAATAAAGTGGAAATACTATTTTCAAGTCTCCTAGTAAAATGTTCCAACTCAGCAATAGTAACAACATTCATTGGAGCATTTCAAATGTAAGGCCAAATAGCTGAGCTACAAGCATGAGTGATTTGGAGGGTTTCTCAAATTTGGTTATTTCCTAATATTTTAAATACTGTAGGAAATTGCTAACAAGTAACGGTTTATTGAAAAAGAACTGATAGTCAGACTCAGAGTTCTCGTGGGAAAGTATATATGAAAAGCACCTTCAGCGATATTGACGTTTTCTCTATGTAATGATAATGATGAATATTGGAATTATTTGGCCGAGGTGGCAAGAGTTTAGCTGTTAGGGCCTTAAACTGAAGTGATTTATGTGTGAAGAATGTGTTCTCTTTTTTAATTTTACAAAAACATAAAATTTTAGACCAAAATAGCCGACTTGGCAATTTTTTCCTGTTTGCTTATTTTAACCTCAATTTTTAACTTCACTTTCAATTACCAAAATTTTAGTGCATAACCTCAATAGTTTACAAATTCATTTTGCATTTGGCGTAATTTCAAATGTAGGGGATCCTAGCTGCACAGGTATAATAAATCATGGCAACAGCCAGTTTTTGGAAAACCACTTGAAAATTTGATGCATGATCGAGTAGTGTACCATAACCACAGCCCAATGGAGACAAAGTAATATTTTTTTGAACATTTTTTCTATAATCAAATTATAGCAACTTAAATTACAATAAAATAAAATTTTAGGGCAAATTAATAGATCAACTGAGAAAATTCTAAAATATTAACAAAGTTGATCATGTCACTATATTGTCACAAAGTTTCTCTGGTCATAAAATCAAAGCCTACAGAGAGTCAGTAACTGATTTCAGGGGCTCTCAAAACTGAACAGCAATGATTTATCCTCAAATCCGGCCATCTATTACGCGAGTTTAAGAGCCTACAGAACATTGATGTAGAAAAATTAAATTTGTGAATATTAAAGTGGGCTCTTCTTCATTGCCTATTTAATCATTGAAGCATCCTAAATTCCCACTAATTTCAATAAGAGCTCGTTCTTATGTCATGTAGTCTGAATAAGCAATAAAGGTTGCTCCACTGTCGCTGCTATTTGCATAACATTTTTACTTTCTATTTTTCATAGCACGAAATGCTAACCAGTATTATACAGTTCTTATTTCAAAGAAAAACTTGTTAAAAAAAAAAAAAATGTTTTATTGAATAGGTGAATGAATGGAGTTCCATTTCGAATGTAGAAAATACAAAGCGTTTGCAAGGTATCAAACAAAAAGCAAAATAGAAACTTTGCAGTGATATCACTGTCAAGAGTGTTTAGTTGGGCTTTCGACCCAGAAGAAAACCGCAATTTATGTGCTGGGCATCTCAAATGTGCACTAAAATTGTGCATGAATTCAGAAGTCCTGTTTAGACAGTCGTACTCACAGAGCAAGTTCAAATTATGAGATCCATTAAAAAAAGTTTTCACCTGTAACCTATGTCAACCTTTTTTACATGTGATACTCCTTTTATTTTACATTGAGATGGTATGAGTGCCTAAAGAGTCCCTTCGATATAAATGTACCCTGGTGTTTTTACCCTTCAAGTGAAAACTGCCATTCTGCAGGAACGGCAATGTTCACACGGCAGGGTTTAAAGGCCGAGGAACTTCCCCCGAAATTAGCCAAGTAAGACTATGCTTTTTAAATCAGATGGACATCTGATTGCCGAAATGCAGCACTGTGGGGGGTCAGTCACCTTAACGGTGACTAGGACACTACGGCGTTAGGAATACACGTTGTATTAAAAAATCTATAGTGTTCCTTTAACCCCTTAAGGACACATGACATGTCTGACATGTCATGATTCGCTTTTTTCCAGAAGTTTGGTGCTTTAGGGGTTAAGCAAATGACATCATAGTCCAGTTCAGTCCAGGCACAGCCAAGGCAAACAATGCAAATGAGCAGGAGAAAACAGAAACATTGTTCTCCTCTTCTCTGTATGCTTTTTTTACACTGACTGTCAGGTGCTAATGACAAGGGATATAAAGATGATTGACAAAGAGTCAAGATGGAGGCGCCCAGTTGTAGGATAAAGAGGAGTGGATTTCCACAATTTATTTTATTTTTCACACAGTAAAAGTCATAGGTAAACATAATATGAAAAATCTTGGAAAGGAACAGTTTCACTTTAACTTCTATGTATTCATTACAACATAATGCACAATGAGGCTGTATTACACATAATCTGTTATTTTCAGTAAATAGAAATGGTGACAGTTGTTCTGTAAATGCTCGGGTACAAAGAGTTGCAGCTGCAATAAGCCTAAAAGATATTGTAACAAAATAAAATTTAAAAAACAAGATAAATTGGGAGAGTTCTAGCTGCGGTATGCCTTAAAGGGACACTATAGTCACCTGAACAACTTTAGCTTAATGAAGCAGTTTTGGTGTATAGAACATGCCCCTGCAGCCTCACTGCTCAATCATCTGCCATTTAGGAGTTAAATCCCTTTGTTTATGAACCCTAGTCACACCTCCCTGCATGTGACTTGCACAGCCTTCCATAAACACTTCCTGTAAAGAGAGCCCTATTTAGGCTTTCTTTATTGCAAGTTCTGTTTAATTAAGATTTCCTTATCCCCTGCTATGTTAATAGCTTGCTAGACCCTGCAAGAGCCTCCTCTATGTGATTAAAGTTAAATTTAGAGATTGAGATACAAATTATTTAAGGTAAATTACATCTGTTTGAAAGTGAAACCAGTTTGTTTTTTTTCCATGCAGGCTCTGTCAATCATAGCCAGGGGAGGTGTGGCTAGGGCTGCATAAACAGAAACAAAGTGATTTAACTCCTAAATGACAGTGAATTGAGCAGTGAAATTGCAGGGGAATGATCTATACACTAAAACTGCTTTATTTAGCTAAAGTAATTTAGGTGACTATAGTGTTCCTTTAAACAAGTTTGGGGAAACAGGAATAAATCAGAGGAGTGAGAATGGGGCAAACAGGCTCTCCTGGCACATTTTTGTATAATTATTTAAACTTACTGGGAGTGCCCGGCTAAGGAAAATGTAATTAGTTTGGCTCGTGCTGAAAGCACGGCTTACGGCCCAGCTGTTAAAATGAAACATTGCAGAGATAGTGCCAGATATTTACTCATTGTACTGTGACATGCACAGAACAGAGTCTAGCAGGCAGAAAATGAAATCCAAAGAATACAGAGTAGCAGTCTAAGCACCATAATAACTGGATGCCAATGTAGTAGTTATGGTGCTATTAGGCAGCAGGTACCATCCCTTGTTTCTGCTCGAAACATTTTTAAGGGGGTCTAACTAAAATCTGAAATAGCAGAGGTACCTATGGCATGGTCCAATTCCACATTAGCAATGTCAGTTTAATTCATATTTTCAATCCATTCATTAGCTGAGCAGTTTAGCAAATTCAGCCAATAAATGGATTTTCACTTCTGCATTAGCAATAGAAGAGTTAAGACCTGGCTGTTGGGTTTCCTCGTTTTGGTCAAACTGCTCTAAAACATTAGGACCAAGAACTGGGGAAGAGTGTCATAAAACACTTATATTTGTGTTTAGCGATGTCTCATGAGTACAACAATGTGCCCAATGTACAGGTTTTAGTTTTTTTTTTAGAAAGAATTAAAATTGAGAATGAAAATATAATATATATATATATTATTTATGTATTTATTTATTTATGTTAGAAGTGCGTATTTGTGTCTTATTTTTTTACATAATTATTTGATTTTATTATTAAATGCTAAGGGAACTGCCTGACAGCCCAGGTAGTCCCACTGCAGGCTACCTTGTAATCTGGCCGATCCGAGTCATGTGATCAGTCTCCTCAAGTTACATCATCCTGGAGATGTGTCCCCAGGATGACGGACCAATCCAATGCTCCTCGTAAGGGAGCATCGGAGAACGTAAGTGCATGTGCATTGCTTGCCACTATACCAAAACGATATCTTCCAATTTCTTTATGGCCGACTGAGGCGTCACGGCGCATGCACATGTGATGTTATGGAATGTTACGGTATAAGAGCCAAGAAGTCAAATTCCCAGCTCTCATACTCAGAGGGATTGGAGACCTAGCTTGAAAATGCACCAAGACTCCTAATTATTAGGAAAAAAAGGGTTTTGGTTGGTAGAATAGTGTGTCCAGCACTTCAATGAGAAGTGCCTACAGTGTTCCTTTAATAGAACTTCATCACATGTAGCTTCATATTGATGACTCAATAAAACTCCAATACGACATAAGGGATGGACAGTAAATCTCTACTTAAAGAGACTATTTTGTTCCTCGTGTAACAGCCTGTTGTTGATTCACATTATGAACACTATAAATACAATGCTCATTTGATGTAAAAGCATTGTCTGCACAGAGAGGCCTGGAGCAAACAATTTCCACACTTATTAGGAGACAGCAAAGCGTCCGTTTAACCTATTCGGAGTCGGACAAAATTGAATGGCAAGAGTGTAGCAGACAACGGGTTCTAAATAAACAGCGCTAATGTGACCGACCACTAATGACTCTAAATCCAAACAGCTAATAAGTCTAGTATCTCTACTTAATGCAGAAATCCATTGTGAATGGAAACAGGCCTGCAAAACATCCAATTATCTCCAGAATAAAGCAGACCACCAACCCGTTGGGCTGTGACCAAAAATGACCTTCTGCTTCTTTGCTCACAGGCTGGAAACAATTACAATAGCACAAAATCCATGCTCTAGGATTCACAGCCCATTATAAGCTCCTCGTAATATTGTGTATTTAAAGCCAGAGCTAATTTGACATATGTCATATGCCTAGTAATAACAGCTACAGATACTGTCAACAGTAGCTCGCACAAAAGGATAAGGTTAAAAATATATTACAATAAAAAGAGAAACATCCACAGGGCACGCACTCAGCCCAGCCTTACGAACGAGAATTGGGGAACTAAGTACACCCCACTCGAGTCAACTACCCATCATCTGTGATTTGTAACTCCAACTGGTCTGCCTCTTATCCTTCTTCTAGACTCTTTATCTCACTCACCACTTGTCAAAAGCTGCCCCTCTCTATCTGTCCTTCCTCTAACTCCCAAATGTTTTCAGAATAAAATTCAAAAGACATAACCCAGACTCTGAACTACAATTTCATCACCTCTTTTCACATTCTTTCCCAACCACCTTTCTGTTCCATGATTCTCGTCTCCTGTCATCACACCTTTTCTGCTGTATATTTCCAAGTTTCACTCTTCCTCCAACATCCAACTCCTGCCCCCTCCCCAACTAATAACAATTGATAAAAGCTTCTAGTTGTTAAATATTATTATCGTGAGTTGAGATACATCAAGGAGAGCTCTTAATCAAAACTTAAATTAAGTTCCGTTTTATGAATAAATTTTAAAAAGCCAACAACCCCCCCATCCCAGCTAATTATAAAGAAAGAAGACTCATTAGTAAATAGGAGTAGAGTCGTTGATGGACAAGAGGGAGATTCATCACCCCCTAATTTGTTGCCACTCGGTGATACCTGTGCAATCTGTATACGGTTAGACATGAGCACAGATTGCAATCCTCTTTTAAGAAATCAAAATGGGGGGGCAAAAGGGGGGAGGGGGGGAGAGTACCTAGATTCTCAAACACTCTTTGGATGTATTACCTAGTCACAACTGCATTCCCAGCATAGTTAAGCTGCAGATATTCTTGAAAGTGCATTATGATATGTAGTAGAATGGAAGAACACACAAAAATAATCTCATGGAAGATTGCCATTATGTCTCTGATAATAATCTCATTGGAAAAAAAAGTTTTATTTTACCAATTTTAATCGTTTTACTGCAGTATTCAGTAAAGTTTGACACAAACCAAGGTGCCACAGCCTGGTCCATCTGGCCACATTCTGCCCGTGTTGGGATAGAACTCATTGGCTGAACATGCCGGGCCAATTAATGCTGTCTATTAGCTATGGCAAGATGAGAGGGCACACAGATGTTTGGGAAATCAGCGTGTCATCAGTCAAGAGTGGCTCCACTCCTAGGCAATTCACAAAACAAAGGAAAACCGCACACAGGCTGGATACAATCCCAGGAGGATTTAATGTTGCACAAAGTGTAACGTTTTGACTCCTAGGCTTTTCTCGAGGCGACATGCCCAGCGAATGAATGCCGTCTAAAATTGAACAAAATTTACTTTACTAATCTAAAAGTGGATCTTCCACATTAACAATATGGGCAGCAAGTATACTAATAACAATGGGTTAACTATTAAACCATCTAGCCACAATTTAGGAAAACTAAAAGAATAAAAGCCGTACTGTTCTCTGCCATATCCATAAAGCTACGATTACATGAATCTTCTCTGTTGCACATTTCTGTTGCAGCACTCTCTCCCACAGGGGTGTCAAACTGAGGCCGCATAGATGTTTTTGGATTACTGATCCCAAAATGACCTGCCAGTGTAGGACTCAGAGACATTTACCTTTAATTCTATGAAACAAGAGGATATCCTTTTTTCCCCTTATGATGCCCCTCAACCCCTCCCACCCCCCCACCTGCTAGTCTTTATCTATCTCTACAATTTCTCTCTTCCTGCTCAGATTTGACTGATTATTTAATTAAAGTTTCCCACTCAAACGTGTTTTTGATACAATCAGAACCGGGTTAATTGCTTCAGCCTCTACAAAGACAAAATGTAAATCTGAAATGTATTGCTTTGATTTTTTTTTTTGTATATACCGGGAAAATGTTCTCACCAACACAAACGTGAAACAAAAACACACCAAAAACAAAACATAACAAAACACGAACATCCTTCAAAGTCATGGAGGTCTTGGAAAACACGTTCTGACATGCTGCCTGGATTCCAGAGATAACGTGTTTCTAAAGAACACATACATATATCCAGACAATAACAAAGACAGCCATTACACTGCAAGGTATTTGATTAGCAAATAGCGGGCCAGATTTTGGTAAACTTTACAAGATTAAAAAAAAAAAAAAAATGAAATAGTAAAAATGAGGGGAAAAAAGTTACTTTTGTTTATGGTATAATCTATGGAATACATTATATGGAAGGGCTAGACAAATCCGAGGCGCCAGGTCACTATGGCGACTAGACATTTTGCCCTGGTGCCTGGGATTTGTCAGCCTTTTACCTAAAGTGGCTGGCTGAGCAAACAATGGAGCCGGCCGCCCATCTGCTGGAGTATGGGGTCGGCCAGCTAAGGAGCTTTGTAGCCGGCTGCCATGGGCTGTATGGAAGCAGCCGGAGAGCATAGAGGCGGCAGACTGGGGCATCGCATGAGGGAGCAGTCTTCCTGCAGCTCCTCTCTTCACCCTTGCGCTGTGTAATGATGACGTGAGCCGGAATATGGCATCATTCCGGCCCCGGCATCACTGCAGACAGTCTGAGGGAGCAGAGAGGAGCTGCAGGAAGATCACTGCCCCCTCGCACGCAGGAATAGCAACCTCACTGGACACCAGGGAAAGTCCAGTCAGCTTTCCCAGAGGTAGTGAGGCTGGGTGGATTAGAATTAAATATATAAAGTTTCGAGTGTTAGGGAAAGTGTGTGTCTGTGTGTGTGTATATGTCTGTGTGTGTGTGTATGCCTCTGTCATTGAGTGTTTGTATATCTTAATGATTTCAGCTAAGCCAATGCATTCCCATAGGAAAGCATTAGGAGGATATTATGGGAAACATTCAGCGCCTCCATGCAGAGCACTGACACAGGACTCTCTAGTGGCCATCTGAGTGACTGTCACTAGAGGTCTTAGTAGGCAGCAATGTAAACACTGCCTTTTCAGTGAAAAGGCAGCATTTACATTGAAAAGGCTACAAGGACAAGCTATAGGCACCAGAACAACTGCATTCATCTGTAGTGGTTCTGGTGACTAGCTTCCAAACAAATTTGTCAAGCCCTGTAATAGGGTAAAAAAAAAGATGCCCTGTTAGAAGATGATGCTGGCCGTCTATGAAATTGTAACATTTGTTTTTTTAAGGATCCTATACCAGAATAGAATGTTCCACTTATTTAAGGATAGCAGGGAATTCCATGTTATCATGAGAACTCTTGGGACCAAGCTGTGATGACATTAAATAAAGTAACGGATCCATTAAGTTGTTAATGGAATACTGCTGCAGTGGATTTAGCTCCCATTTTAAAGCAGTATGCACATAAAGCATATGATCATTATTTCAAAATCCAATTAGAAATAATTAAGACATTGAAAACTACAGCCTGCCTAACCCTATTAGAATAAACACACACACTCACTGACAAACACACAAACACATACAAACTCAAAAAGGGTGGAATGGCTCAGTCTCCTGGGTTGCTAATATTATGTTTATTTATCGAGTTTATTTAACAAATATGTATTTGTAAGGCATGAAAATTAAAATTAAAGAAATGCATTCATATCTCTTTATTCTACAACTTGGGGCTTCTATCTTGGCTCCCTTTCAATCATTGTGATAATCTCTGTCCTTTGCACCTGGCAGTCAGCATAATAAAGCATACAGAGAGAGGGTCTTTTAGTGAAGGAGTTTATTCACTAAACATTAAACTGCTGTTCTGTAAAATCCGATTTGCTAAATTTAAAGGGAAACTGTCACTTTCCAGGATTGTTGTCATGGCTACTAGTGTGGTCCAGCACGCAGAAACTATGTAAACATATACATAAATAAGGAAAGGAAAATAACAGGATAGAGCATAAACCGGACCTTAGAATGGCCGGACTAATACGCTAGAGACAGAGAATGGTCAAAGGGAAAGCCGAGGTCAAGGAAGCCAGAAAATACTCAATACCGATAAAACAAGCCAAGTCAGGGAAACCAGAGATCAGAATAACCAGGGAAAAGCCAAGATCAGGATACCAGGAAATCAGAAACACGAAAATAGCACTCTCAGGGAACCAGGAAACGGAAACCACGACAGGGCAAAGTACTGGGGTGAATTAGGGGTTTAAATACCCCTCTCTATGCTGTGATTGGTCAGAGAGCGACCTCTGACCCCAAAACGTGTGTGTGCGTTGACGTCGTGACGTCACGCACACGCTGGTATAAGTCCCGGGGGCGGGGCTAGCACTAGACGCGACCACGCGGTCGGCACCATCTTGGATATGGGCGTGAAGCCCAGAAGACCTGGAGGAGCGGTTCCCGGCTCGCCGACGAGCAGGTAAGCTCGTGTTGTCGGCGTAGTCGTGCCGGTCGGGCACGGCCGTGAGACTCGGCGGGCCGGTGACCGCAACAATTGTTATGTTATATTTACTTATACCCTATATTTAGCAAATATGTGTTTTGGGAGGCTTGAGAAATTCAATACAATTTTGAAATTCACAGATTTATCTTGGAAATGGGCGCCTCCATGTTGGTTCCCTGTCAATTATCATTATAAATGTTGCCCTTTTCTGCCATTGAACATAGCTAGCACTGTGTGCCCTAGCTGTGCCTTGACTATACTGGGCTGTGATATCACTTTCTAAATCTTTAATACACATTAAAGATTGGTCTGGGTGCCAGGTCCCTCTAGGGTTAACCCTGCCTGCTGTAAACATAGCAGTTTACATTTGGGGATAAGCCAGCCTCTAGTGGTTGTCTTCCGGACAGCCACTAGAGACGCATCTGTGACGTCCATAGGAAAGCATTGAGAAATGCTTTCCTATGGACACTTTGAATGAGTGCCGCGCATGCGCATTCAGCTCCGCTGACGTCAGACAAGGGAGCCGAGGTCAGCGGGGGAGGAGAGGTAAGGGAGCCCGGCAGTGGAATAAGGTGAGCAACTTAAGGGGTTGTAACCCCTTCAGCACCACAGGAGGGGGACCCTGAGAGTGGGGGCACCCTCAGGGTACGATAGTGTCAGGAGAACAGATTTGTTTCTTTAAGTATATATTTCCAGTGATGGCTGGAGAAAAGTATAATTTTATCTACTTATATAATAGCTAACCACATATGCATTCCAGTTCCACTATACCAGTCTATCGGTACTATGTAAGTGAAAAAAATATCTGTGCAATAATTTTTAAGAGAGTGCTCTACAATAAAATAATACAAGATTTCTATTTTTTTTTTAAAGCATGTCCCATACACAGTTTTATCTATCGCAACAGGAATCCAACAAAAAAAGTGAGGAGAATCCCATTTCAATGGCACTTTATAAAAGTGCTGATTTCTATGAGAAATCCATACTTTGTATAATAACCTAATGAATCCCTCTGGCAGTTAATCATACAGCCACAAAGGTTTCATCCTGTTTTTAAAGTGGCGGGGTGTTCTACTTGAGGGTGCGTGCCTCCACCTTGCGTACCTCCATCTCAGACCGGATCTCAGACCAGATTAGAGCACTGTGCTTTGCACACACCGACAGGCCTGTGCAAAATCCAGGCAGGCTTGTGCATGGAGGGAGAGCAGCAGAGGCTTCTCAATGAGATAGGTTATTTCCCGTAAACAGACTGTTATTCTCTCTGGGGGAAAAGAGGAGGGCTTGCAAAGGCTGCAGTCATAAGAACTGCAGTTTTCTAGAGCTATTTTAAGATATATCTCCAGTGAATACATGCATTAAAAAAGCTTGCATGCATTTATTGGGGGTATATCTACTAAACAGTGATTTCTTCTTTTCTGCCCATTTGGGCAGAAGTGTGTCTCTTTAAGAAAACAGTTGCACACAAACCTACACCCTACAGACCAGCATGTCAGAAATAGAAGCTCTCAAGTCTCACGTGGCACGTTAAGGCTCCAGAGACACTGAAGGGCAAAAACAGAGAGTAGACACATTAATTAGCGAGAAAGCATTTACAGCATAAAGATGCAGTAGCTTGGAGAGAACCCGAGACACTTCCAATAGTAGTGATAAAATTGTTTAATGGACTAAATAAGAGTGTGAACACACGAGTCGAGGAAGCTGGTGAGGTTATTTAAAGCAAAGCAATCTCTCCGTGAAGTATGTAATGAACAGTAATTCTTCTAACTCCAACAAACAAGACTCAATTGCACTACGCGTACCTTCCCATTGGCAGGATTAAGTGAAATTGTCCGGATCATTTATTGTGTCCACTGCAATAAAACTAATTGATTTCATTTTGTATCCTTAATTTTCCTCGCAAGGCACACGCTAAGCTCTATAAACAGCTTGGAGTCCTCCTTTTTTTCTAAGTAACAAAGCCATCAAACAAAAAACAAACAAACAGGATTCAATGGCAAATCTCCATTCCTCTGCTATTATCCCAATGGCTTCCGAATAAAGAGTTGGTACAAAATAAATAAATTAAATATATAAATGTGACTACATGTAAAAAAACAAAACATGTTTTAACCCCTAACAAGGAAATCTAAAACACAACCAACCATCTACAAACCAGCTAATGATTAGACCTACACAGTAAAGAAGAGAGCAGCATGTGTGTGAAGCCCCCATGGGATTTTAAGCACAGAGGATGCTTAGGTGCCACTACTCATTGTTGACCTCTTTAACACGCAGTAGTAGTACGTGTAAGCTTCCTCTTGTCTTATGAAGAATTTCTTATTCCCCAGACAATAAAAGTCCTTATTCTAGTATCTGTTTAGAACACGGAATCTGAAATTACCGCTATTTTAGTTTATATACAGTGGACTTGAGGTCCAAATCCAAAATGTATAGCAGTGAGCTTACAATCTAGAGCAGGGGTGCCCAAAAGGTAGATGTTGTAGAACTACATCTCCCATGATGTTTTGCATGTTTTTAGCATGATGGGCTCCCTTCCTGTTGTACAGGGAATGGGTAAAGGGACACTGTAGGCACCCAGACCATTCAGCTCATTGAAGTGGTCTGGGTGCAAACTCCCATCCCCCTTAACCCTGAGCATGTCATTTTTGCAGTTTTAATAAACTGCAATAATTACCTTCTAGGGTTAACTCCTTCTCCACTAGAGGGACTTCCGGGTGGATAGGCGACTTTGTGTCGCCTACACAACGCTGGACGTCCTCACACTATGCATGAGGACTTCCAGCGTCACCAGAATCTCCATAAGAAAGCATTGGATAATACGTCCTATGGGGAAATCCTAATGGAGTACGGCCATTGCCGCGCATGCGCATTAAGTCTCCTCCGCTGGCTGACATCGGCAGGGGAGGAGCGTGGGCATAGCTGAGCCAGTGCAGAGAGACATCAGTGCTGGACCCAGGTAACTGACAGAAGGGGTTATTAACTCCTTCTGCACCACAGGGATGGAGGGGGAAGGGGGAGGTAGGAGGATCATTGACAAAGGCGGAAGCTATAGTGCCAGGAAAACAAGTTTGTTTGTCCCTTTGATCTTACAAAAACTAAAACATTTCATTATTTTAATTTATTGATTTTGCACTATTGATATAGTGTATTATATAAGGTGAATAAATCTGTGCAAGTACTAGCTGTTAAAATAAATAAAAAGTAAAGTTGGTTTTCAGACAATATTTTCAATTGTAAATGAATGACTTAATCGTTCATTTGAATGAATAATGCCCATATAGTTTGTCTATACTTCAATGTTCATGTTGTAGTATTCGTACCATTTAATCCAAATTTTTAAAATATTTACACTGTTAAAGTAAACTGCTTTCTCCATTTCTCCTTGGTGATTCATTTGGGTTGTGATTTTGATAAAAGGTCCTCGCTCTTCCAATATCTCGCAATACAGATCTTTCTTGCCATCAAAATGTGAATTATCAGAAATGTTTCAGGATTTAATGGACAGTTAAGACTCATATGAAACGGAAACTTTTCAAGAGTCAATTCCAATACTTCTAATTTTAAATCTTTATAAACAGTTGTAAAATAAGCTCTTTAATCCAATTCAATTTTGGACAGTCCCATCAGATATGTTTCATCGTTCCAAGATCTTTATTGAATCTTGACCTGCTTTGATTGGAATATTGAGCTTTAAATTTACATTATCTTATGGGAACTATATACCACCTGTTCAGAATTTTATAAAAATGTTCTAATATATTTATATAATATATATATAACAGTGTACCGATTTAATAAGATATCCAATGGATTCAATGCATGTTTGATGGGAAAAGGAAATATCAAATGTCCTCTTCCCATTTTATAATCGTTTCATTTTTTTTATCTACAAGGGTAGATTTATTTAATTATCTGTCTTAAAAGATTTTTTAGGAGTTGTCCCAGAAATATGTGGGTCAAGAGGGGACTGGCCCACTAGTTGAATATTTTTTTATAAAATGAACAAGTCTTAAGTATGTGAACTTTTCGTTATCAGATAGGCTGTATTTCTGTTGCATATCTAAAAAGGTATTGGGAGGTTTATTGAAACCCAATTGACACATTTTAATGATGCCTTTTATTAGCCAGTTAGTTATGTTAAGATATTTTATAAATAATTTAACCACTTCCAAAGGAGCTTTACAAGAAATTTGATCTTGAGCAAAGAATAACTTTTTTACAGGATTTGTAGATTTATAGATTTGAGAAATGATCGCATTATCAATCCTTAAATTCTTAAAATTTTTACTAACCAGACAAAAAAAAATAGAAAAGGATCCAAATTTCTACAGTTTTTCTTTTAGATCTGATACCACGTTTTCTCTTGAGAGTTTATGTTTCCCCATTCTAAGAAATAAATAGTTAATCAAAAAGGTTCAGTATTTTATCTCCTAAATGACAGTGATTTGAGCAGTGAAATTGCAGGGGAATGATCTATACACTAAAACTGCTTTATTTAGCTAAAGTAATTTAGGTGACTATAGTGTTCCTTTAAGTAAATCTTCTTGGATTTGGGAGAGATTACAGTGTTTTATTTGAGTTTTTTGAAAATGTATTTTATAATTGGAGAAACGACTATATTCGTCTGTACATTTCATAGCTGAAGGAATGGAGATCTCCGGGTGGGTAACGGTAAGAATTATGTCATCAGCAAATAATGTTCAAAACAGACATAGCGAACCCATACAAAAGGTACCCATAGCACACACGTTTCCCTAACCTACTCATATATAATGTTTTTGTTTGTTTTAGTTATTCTGTGAATTGTAGGTATGTTTATTTATTAAGACACTACATGAAATACGTGAATATGAGTAATCTACACTTCGTATTGGAGTAAAATTGGATTAATATCGACTTACTTACCAAAATCTTAAATTATGAGGGTCACTACTATGTATTACAAGTATATTATTAATGATTTATGGTAGTAATACGTTAACGACAAAATTAAAAGAAAACTTAACACCATTTCACTTTGAGGTATAGAAACTCAAACAATATAAGTCTGTATTGTTAGTCTGTATGTATTTATATGTTATTTATTGTAATATAATGTGACTATATGTTTCTACTTATGTAAAAATTAATAAAAATTTAAATGAAAAAAAGTAATAATAAATGTCCTAAACCTGCACTTAAAGGGACACTCTAAATACTAAAACCACTACATCTTAATGTCCCTGCACTTTGGCAAATGTAAACATTGATGAAACAGCAATATTTACAATTGTCAGAGAACACATCTCTAGTGGCTGTCAAAGTGACAGACCCTGGAAGCATTTCCTCATTGACCCTCAAGAGATAAGATAGTGAAGATCTTCGCATTGGGCTTCATCATGTCCACCTTTTCCCAGAGAAGAGTTGGGATTAATAATTAACAATGAGAAGAATTTAATTGGCAGAGTATTGGATTGAGAAGCAATGGATGTATGAATGAATCTTTTTTTTTCCCCAAAACCATTTTTCTTGTGAATGCATGGTACACGAATATAACACGAGTGACATTATAATTTATGCTTTTAAGCTGTTATTCGGTAAGTTACATTCACTATTTTGCGGTTTTCTCAACATAAACAAAACAGAAAAAAACAAGCAAAACAAAACAAATAAGAGTTACCAAACCAAATAGATCGTTGTGAATCTTTTTATTTTTAACGTCGGATTGTTTCTATAAAGTAGTTTTTGTTTATTACAAAGCTCACTATTGAAAGCATTGCATTAAAAGATATAGAACTTTTATTGTACTTGACCTGATTTAGACCCGATCTTGTAGTGGACTCTGAACTCAACGTAGAACTGTTATAAGGCCCTCCAGAAACATTTCTCAATGCAGCATTATTTCTGAAAGCCGACATTTGGTTCTATTATACGACACGTTTTGCACACAATGCTGCTCTAAACCAACATAGTAATTTCAAGCAGATTTTCATTTCACAGACCTGACACATGAAAAAATGTTTCAAAAAACGTAAAGTGTCAATAGCAGCAGGGCCATAATTTAAACGGCTATCATACCGTCGTCAATGAGCCTGTACGCCAATCCAGCAGACAAAAGCTGCAATCAGAGGCCACCACTATGCACGTTGCCATTGCTTGATAAAAGTCTCTTGGTGATCGGCTGATTGACATACTGCCGATCCCAGCAGCACAGGTCCCTCTGTGATAAGTTGGTTTTCTTAAGCAGTTATTTGAAATGTGTCAACCTACATCTCATTGTGTGGCTGATCCACTGCAGGGTGTAAGCTAATTCAACTTTAATGGATACTGACATACACAAAACAGCAGAGCAAATGCCAAAATACAAATATTTTACATAAACAAATACATTTGCCTTAGTTGCCAAGCTTAGATGAATTCAAGGAGACTGGAGAATAGAACATTATGGGTTTCTTATTAGCAGTATTTATACGCATATAAAAAGAACCCTAAAGCTGAGCGAAAGGACTAGACATGCTGTTGTACAAACCAGATGTAATCAACAAGCATACCATGACACATAATCAGTCAGAGATCTTGTTCATTGTGAATCTCAATAGCTGTACAAATTTTACAGACAACAACAATCATTTAGGCAGTGGCTGGACTTCTGGAGAAAAAAAAAATGACAGCAGCATTACATCTACATATCATAAAAACCCTACATACGATAGCTCTTTGGGGCTCAACTGCATGGTGCTAGTATCATATTCAAGTAGGTTACTTATAATGATTGCTTACCTGATCTCTCAGGAATGTGCATGAACAGTGCCCAAACAGGTCAGCTCTGAAAGGTAGCTAAAGTTAGGGTTGCACTCATCGTTATGGATAGGGACAGAACTACAGCAGGGCAAGTTGTGACATTTAAAGGGTTACTCCAACCCTTTAAAAAAAAAAAAAAAAAAAATGTTTTATTTCAATTTTGAATGCGTTATTGGGCATTAGTACTTGGCCCTCTACCCCTTGCCCCTCTAACCTACAAAAAAACTTATATGGAATCCAGTACTGGTCGATCATCGCTCATCCCTCATCGCTTTACGTGGTCCGATTAAATGCCTCTCGTAAAGAAGCATTTCACTGGACCATTCTCAGCGGCTCAGAGGTCATGATGCACTCTCTGACCTGGGGAGGATAAGGAAGGAGCTAGTGGAAGGTGGACAAGGAAGGGAGACATTTATAAAAATCAACAAATAACTGTCAATAAAGGGATCGAGAGAGGGGAGACCTAGGCTTTCCGCAATGGTAGAAGGTGTTATTGCACAGATTTACCACTGGCCACTGGCACAAAAGTGTCAATATCTCTGTTTGTGACCCATTTCAAGCAGTAACACTGCACATAAACCCCTATCATCATGGCCACTTCTAAAAGACAGATGACTGTAGTTACAATTAGGAGTATATTTACATTTTTACATATATTTATATTTTTTTACAACCAAATAAGTTTTAGGCTAAATTTAAACCTAATGCTAATTTTGATTAAAAAAATGTAAAAGGGAAAAAAAAAAAAAAAGGAAAAGATTAGTGCATGACTGTCATATCTTCGGTTATATTTTTGACAATGGAACATTTTATATTTCGCCTCCCCTCCTCCTTGACTTTCTTCTCCTCAGTTTAGCCTCAAAGATCTTCAAACATGTCACCTCCATTCTCCCAACTTTCTTCCATCCCTTCCTCTCTTTAACTGCCTTTTTTCTTTTTCTATCTACTTATTTTACCTATCCTTTATTCTTCCTCTCACTGTATGCAACCAAGGGGGTGTCCAGCCACTTTGTTACACGTGCAATACGTAAACTTTCATTATTATTCACTAAAGCAGAATTGACCAAATCAACAATGTTATTGGTTAATTGCAAATTTTAGGCATACAATAGCCAAACTGTATATATATACACACACATATATTTAAAGAATCAAATGACAATGTTTCATAAATTCCAATTTATTAAATAACCTTGTAATTTATAAACAGCACTGGTTCCCAATGCAATGGGACAGGAATTACTGATTTAGAGATCACTTTTGTGACTATAGGCACCCAGACCACTTCAGCTCAATGAAGTGGTCTGGGTGCCAGGTCCATCTAGGGGTTAACCCTGCCTGCTGTAAACATAGCAGTTTCAGAGAAACTGCTATGTTTACATATGGGTTTATCCAGCCTCTAGTGGCTGTCTCATTGACAGCCGCTAGAGGCGCTTCCGCGCTTCTCACTGTGAAAATCATTATCAATCCTTAAATTCTTTAAAAAATTTACTATCCAGCCCAAAAAAATAAAAAAGGATCCACATTTGTACAGTTTTTCTTTTAGATCTTATACCACGTTTTCTCTTGAGAGTTTATGTTTCCCCATTCTAAGAAAGAAATAGTTAATCAAAAAGGTTTTTGTTAGGGACTCTTAATGGTATCGTGCGAAAGAGGTACTCTATTTTAGGTATTAGATAAGAGTTTAATGTGTTTAATCTACCTAGCCAAGATAGTATTGTGTTGCTCCATTTTTTTTATTTGATCCTTCAAATATATAACTGTAAGTGCACGTCCATAGGTGTGGCGAAAGTAACCTCGCCACTGGTTTTTGGAGGGGCCTGTTTGCCAGCCTCCTGCCCTGCGACTATGGCCCTGGGATGTATTGCCCTTTTAGAACTGTATTTGGGCACAATGGATTTTTGTAAGCTGTTCCTGGCCCTTTAAATACGTGGGAGCAGTTACAACTTTTAAACTGGCACTTCGAATGCAGTCGAAGTGCCGAAGTCGTCGAAGTGGCCGCCATTCGACAAACGAACACGTGGCGGCGGCCATTTTAACTTATTCGAACGCGGTCAGCGGTGTGTGCAGCCAAATCTATGGAACTGTTTGCGGCTACCCAAATGCACAAACACCGCTGACCCGTACCTTCTTCGACACCGCGGCTGGAAACTAAGTCCCGTTCGAAGATTCGAACTCCCGTTCGAATGGGACTTAGTCATTTTCTCTGTGTAAAATAGACCGACCGCACAGCCCAAATCCATGGAACTGTTTTGGGCATGAAAATGTGCCTGCGGTCGGTCACGAAGGACTTCCGACTAACTTTTGAACTAATGGAAGGATTTGCATGATTTTTGAGTATGTTCATATTTCAAGTATGCTGATTGGTTTTTTATGAAAATTGAATGTATAGTTTTAAAGTTATAAAAATTTATAAAAATTTAAAAGTTTTAGCTTGGAGATAATTGAGTAGATACAGTAAGAAACTCAATTATCTCCCAAGCAGGGGGGTGGGAATTTGTGGGATGTAACCGATATCTGATTGGTTAATGCCTAATTGCCTGTGGGCGTCTCCCTTGCAGGGGAGCACTGCATAAAAGCAGAGTACCTGCCATTAAACATCAGAGTTCTTCTTCACCCTCCATCTAGAGTCCTGTCTCTTATTGGGGGAATCGCTATATCACTACAAGGGATTGCTATGCTCTGCATATTCTCTTAGCTAATCACTTCTAAGCTCTTGTAAGCGCTGGTTCCGGTTTTGCTCCGGAGGAGTCTACAGTGGTTGTGGTGTCTGGCGGAGCGCTTGGAGCCCTCTGTAAGCGCTAGGAGCATCCTTCAACTGAGGTACCCAGTCGGGGTGCCAGGTGATCCGTTACAATAGGAAAGCATTGAATAATATAGACGGATTAAATGTGCGCGCGGCTCTTATCGCGCATGCGCATTCAGCGCTGACGTCAAAAGAGGGAGGAGAGTTCTCCAGGGCTGAGGGAGCTGGGGCTGGAGAAAGTTAAGTGATTAACCCCTTCCTCCCTCTAAAGCCTGGCGAGAGGGGGACCCTAAGGGTGGGGGGAACGAGTTTGTTTTCCTGGCACTACAGCGGTCCTTTAAGGTCTCAACCTCCAGCATCTTCTGTTTAATGAGATTCCTTATGATAAATATTTCTTTTCAATGTTTACATTGCTTTCTTTCCTTTCTGTACAAATTCTTTCAGGGGGAATTAAAAAAAAAAAAAAAAAAAGTAAAACAAAACACAATGCCGGTATTTGGGAGACATACAGAATATGTGTTTTGTGCGGAACAAATACATTTCTGTTTTCATGATGTTTACCAAAAAAAAAGAACATAGCTAAGAAGGCAAACTAGTGCTGCCTAATATGTTTTGTGCAATTGTCGTAGAAAAATTGATTTTTTTTACTCCAACATTTTGGTGCTAAAAAAGTCAAAGATATGAAAATGTTCACAAAATATTTGCCAAGAAATTATATATATATTGCATACACTGAGAAACATTCCCTTTCAAGTAACATTCTTAATATAATTTATCTTCTTCTGTCCTTTGATGAAAACAAGATATCATGCTTTTCCGCTAAGCAAAGCCATTATTGGTTAAAGTCCCATTGTTGGTTAAGGGAATTATATAGACTACAAAACGGTAAAAAAAAAAAAAGTGATTTGTGTTGAAATGGAAAGATGGGACTTGGAGTAAAATGTCCTTCACAGTTGTACAAGTTGTGATCAAAACAAAACGAAAACAAAACCTTGAATTTGTGCTATATGTCTGTTCAGGCGTAATTCACTTATCATATAATTTTGTTCAGGAGAAACAGGGCTTTTTGTGTCACATCAAATATTTGTATATTAAACATAATTTAATATGAATACTTTTTTTTTAACTGAGAAATTAAGAAATGTTGTTATTTTTTTTGATTTGCATGGCATTTTAACTGTGAATGTCACAATACTGTTAGCTGTTACAGCAATAAAGTACACATAATTGTATTCAGTAAAATAGTACCCCCAATGTACAGGTTTTATGGTGTTTTGGAAAGTTACAGAGTCAAATATAGCACAGTACATTTATCAGTTTATACACATTGAAATTTGCCAGACTGGTTATGTTTCCTTTGAGAGCGTATGGTAGCTCAGAAATTATTATTATTATTATTTTATTATTTATATAGCGCCATCAGATTCCGTAGCACTGTACAATGGGTGGACTAACAGACATGTAATTGTAAACAGACAACAAGACATACAGGAACAGAGAGGTGGAGGGCCCTGTTCACAAAACACTGAAGTGGAGCTATTTGGTAACTCCATAATAACTGTAAGTGCATCTCTTTCTCCATATCATAAGACATACAACACCATATACATCTCCATTGTCCCATCTTTTCCACATTCCATATACCATCTGAGAACACTTCAACCTTCAAAGCGCTATAACCATTTCCTCTTGCAAGTATCTGCTAGAGGCTCTGGACTGGCCTGTTGAGCTGCCTTGTTCACTCCACCGGCACATTTTAAGCTCCAAACCTTGTACACCATTTCTCAAAATATATCTACTGAAATCTGTTTTTTTTTTTTTTTTTTTAAAAGGGTATCTACAACATTTGATATAATAAAACCTCTAGGCAGTAACCGTCACATACAACAGATTAATTAGAACCTAAAATTGTGAAAGGTTTACAGCCCTAAAGGACACCACATCTATCGATTATACCTATCACCACCACCAGCCTCACTAAGCCCACCTAGATCTAAATATTTCAAAAGTCATATTTACAAAAGAATCTAACAGGGTGTACGCAAACACATATAGTAATTCAATGTTACACCTATTAAATATTATTTTATTACAGATTTATTACCATTACTCAAACGAGCACAAGAATCCCATGTATTGTTTTAATATTATTAATATAATCTTGAGCCTTGTGGCACCCGATATTCTCTTCCCTGCTAGCTTTTCATTCTGTAGATTATGTTTTTATAACCTGGAGTAGGACCTGGGGGAGAAGAATTGTATTTTTCCTCCAGCAGGATGACAGGTTCATCTGTGTGCCACTGCTCTCACAATAAAGTCATTTCCAAAGAATGCTGACGGATATTTATTATTAAAAACTATCTTGAAAAGGTCTTCACCATTTAAAAAAAAAATCTGTCACACTATGAAGGCAGTGATGTGCTCTGTTATGTATGGTTTTTAGGTCACAGATAAAACGAGAGTACCCCAACTGCAGAGCGTTCAGTAGAACACCACTTGGGAATCCTCGCAATACAACATAAGCTTTGATGACCACAAAATACCTTGATAAAACACCTGGTGGTGCTTAACCCCTTAAGGACCAAACTTCTGGAATAAAAGGGAATCATGACATGTCACAAATGTCATGTGTCCTTAAGGAGTTGTTAAAGGACCACTCTAGGCACCCAGACCACTTCAGCTTAATGAAGTGGTCTGGGTGCCAGGTCCCTCTAGGATTAACCCTTTTTATTATAAACATAGCAGTTTCAGAGAAACTGCTATGTTTATACTGAGGGTTAATCCAGCCTCCAAATCCTCTAGTGGCTGTCTCACTGACAGCCGCTAGAGCCGCTTGCGTGATTCTCACTGTGAAAAATCACAGTGAGAGCACGCAAGCGTCCATAGGAAAGCATTATAAATGCTTTCCTATGAGAACGGCTGAATGCGCGCGCAGCTCTTGCCGCGCATGCGCATTCAGCCGAAAGGGAGGATCGGAGGCGGAGAGGAGGAGGAGAGCTCCTAGCCCGGCGCTGGAGAAAGGTAAGTTTTAACCCTTTACTCTCCATCCAGCCCGGCGGCACCCTCAGGGCACTATAGTGCCAGGAAAACGAGTATGTTTCCCTGGCACTATAGTGGTCCTTTAAAGGGAAACTGTCACTTGTGGGGTTTCAGAGGTGCAACATTCCATTTAAGAACTGGTTTGACAAACTGTTTTATGGTAATCTTTGTTCGCAATCAAACATGTGATAAAGTAAAAAAATGATAACTTTTGATTTACCTAAAAAACCACACACCTTAGCATTCCAGTGCATGATTAAACCGCAAAAAAAGCAGACTGGTTTGCAAACAATCAAGTTGTTTACGGTTTAAGTAGAATATTGATCTTCTCAAATATGTCCCTGCGGAGTTCAGATAGGAAACAATAAGGGCTTATTCACTAAACAGGGATTTGGATATTGCACAATTTAGCCCCAAATAACCAAAACGGTGAAATTCTCCAACTCAGAAAATTTCCAGCTCAGCTATTTCATAGTAACCATCAAAACTCAACCATAGACTTTCAATAAAAGCAGTGTCATGTACGCCTGAGATTAAATTCATTTTAATGGTAAAATAAACGTAAAAAATTACATATGTTTTTGCAAAGTACATACTACTCAAAGTCACATATCAGTTATTTTAAAAGTGTTTTAACAAAGGACGACCAAAATTCAAGTTTTTTCGGCTGAAAAAAAATCTGTTTTCTCATAACTTCTGCCGTACTCTGATATGAATTGAATTCAGCATATTCCGCATGTTATGATGAATTGAAGGTGCACTGTATATTATTGTGCAGTGCTGTACACTGACGGTGCCCCCTGGACACCTGATTTATAGCCCCTGCATTGTAAGTATGATGTGATGCAACCTACGGTACTCAAAGCACTTTATTAGATTAAAGCGGACTTGTAACTCAAACAAGGAGGAGAGAAATGAAGGAAAAGTGTTCTAATAAGAGATTGGCCTTGACATCAAATATTATAGTAGTCTAACACTCCATATAAATGATAGACAGTGTGAGTCCTCAACTCAGGTTTATAGATAGATAGATAGATGCATTTCACTACAAAGTAAATTGGAGTTTTAACATATTCTTCAGAGCTTTACAGTTATACAGTGGGGGTGAAGTTGTTTTATGGTTTTATTTAGCTAAATAACTTGTGTTTAATGGTGTTAAATAACCAAGTATTAAGACTAAGGTTTACTGTGATAGACATAGGCCTAAAAAAACAAGAAAAAAACAAGAATGTGCTCCTTAAACTAAAAATGCTCATTAAAAAAAATAAAAAATAAAAAACATTTACTTTCCGGTAACGCACAACTGCAATCCTCTATTCTCTTTTTCTTTGACGTAACATTTCAGCTTTTTTTGACAACTGAAATAAATTGTAATAGCCTAGAAATTTTAGGGTTCCATATCTTTCATTGATATTTTAATGCACCCTATTGATTGTTTTAATTTTAATCAATTCTTCCATTAAAATATGTATTTCCCCGAGCAGGCTCTTCATTGTTTACTCCATAAATTCAAAATAATTGGAATAACGCTCAGGGTTAGTTACTAAATCATGAAATGTAAAAAACTCAGTGAGAATTTAAATCTACGCCATAATAGCCAAACTAGAAACATTATCTGTTTTGGCTACTGTGGCTACTGTGGCCTTAAATATGATACTCACTTTGGATTCTCGAATGCTGTATTTTTTTCTAACAGTGATCAGCTTTCTCTTTATTACACAGTTACAGCTATCACCTAGAAATTAATAGTGCACCTAAAACGTCAATATTTCGGAACTACCACTAAAATGCAATACAGACTATAAACTAACAAAAGAAAAAAACACGTTTATTTCTAAGAATAAAAAGCTACAGATTTCCCTATCACCACTGGGGCTCCATATCTAATAATAAGAACATGCATTTATATTTACAGATGAGCTGATGGTAAACCCATCAGCTTCTTTGGCTTCTAATATAGCTTGTATGCAGATGACACATAAATCTGTCTTCTCCTGTTCACTCTTGATTTGTGTTTCGGCCTGCCTCTCTGCTATTTCTAACTGGATGGCTGCTCACTTCCTAAAACCCAACCTCTCCAAAACAGAACTTCTCATCTTTCTTCCTTCGAGCATAGCTACGCCCATGTCTGTCTCCCTCCAAGTCAATGAAACTACCATCAGCTCTACTTCACAGGCTCACTGCATAGGGGTTCTTTTTGATTCCATCCTCTCAAGCCTCAAGTCCACACAATCGCCATATCCACCTTCTTCAATCTCAAAAACATAGTTGCATCCGACCCTAGCACCGGTTGAGGCTAATGTGAAAGCCCACGGCGCCATCTTCTTCCACCCCTTGACTACTGGAATGTGCTTCTCGTGGTCTTACGCATATCCAGCTTGCCCCATTACTTCCTGACTGCCCCCATTTACAAGCATATTCCATCCAGAACCTACGATTTGCCAAAGACCTGCATCTATCCTCGGTTTGTAATCACCCTTCTGACACCCACCATCAAGATTTATCTAGGGTTGCACCGTTCCTATGGAACTCCCTTTCCTTCTCAGTTAGACTTTTACCCAGTCTCCGTTCTTTCACCAAATCATTGAAAATTCCCTTTTCCAGGATTGCATGTCAATTAAACTGTTAACAGCTTTCCCTCCCTCCACCTTGGTAAGCAAGGTGACCTACCTGGCTTAGGTTTCTATGAAAATGCAGGGTCTTCTAAAAAAATCTTTGCAAGCATGCACACCATATTTACCATTAAAGGTACACTGTGTGAAAAAATGCCAAGGAGATTCCGTTTTCACAGGGTGATTCCTATACAGAAGCTCTGTGGCTTTTTGTCCGCGATGCTTAAGGCAATGTGGTCCCTACATTTTTACTGCATCCGCTAGCAGCTGTTTTTTTTTAAATAAATTGTCTTAAAACCAGAAGGTGATATTTTTGCTTTGAGTAGTTTTTAAGTGTTCGAAATCTGTGATCAAAAACCTAGGACTTCAAAGGAACGGAAGAACAGCTGTGACATTAGTCTGATTGAGAGCAATACAACCTAGATCACATGACAGAGAAACAGGAGGACAAAGGTCAAATTCCAAAGTGCAAAAGTGTGTTTTCTCACAGGGCAGGAGAATTTTCCTGTGTGCGTACAGCAGAATAATCTGAATAAATTATTAGAAATTTTACATATATTTGATTTTTCCCTGATGCTATACATACAGAAATTGCAAGCTTTATCAGACACTCTTACTTAAATATATCTTGAACGTCATCGCTTTCCCCTTCAAGAACATAACTATGAAACGGTTTGACCATTGCTTGTGTGTTGTACATAATCTCCGAAAATTCTCAATGAAAATTATACATTAACCCAAAATCTTTTGGCACATTTCATTAGCTAGCACACTGGAAGAAAAAAAAAACACAACAATCTCAATTCCTGCTATTTTCAATACCAGATCAATAGAAAAAGTGTCATTTTAATATCAGCTCGATGACAATCAAATGCACTAGACATGTCATAAAACATTCAACTGACAAGGGAATAGGGGTGAAACGTGTATTAAATGTCTTAAAATGAATTGATCCAATGCTGAAAAACACACTATTATTACCTGATTAGTAAAGGATGCTAAAATCTTTAACAAAAATAAAGAATCGTATTCTGCCTTGTTTCCTGCAGCCAGATATCCTCATTAGTTGGGAAACATTTAATCATGAAATATATTCTGATAACCCCCAATAAATAAATACTATCCAATATAATATTCTATTAGAACCCCCACTTAAGGTAGGCACTAAGACAAAAATGTTTAATAATGCCGCACGTCACCTAAACCTCCAATAAAAGTTTGTGATCGGGAAAATTAGCATTTTTATTTTCTAGAAGTGTGACTTCATGATTTATAGCCAAATATTACTCGTAGTCGGCTGTAAGAAATGGGTTTCCTTTAATTTAGAAGTTTCTTTTATGAACTTTCCCGAAGTATTTCTGACGAGCATTTCGGACATTGCAGTAATCATCAGGCAATGGCATTTGTTTTGTTTTTTTTGGTTTTTTTTCTGTTTTTTGTTTTTTTCTTGAATTCATAGTGTTCTGAAAAAAAGATAACTGTTACCACTAGTCACATAATGCAAAGTGACATCCCAAACTCACTGAATTCTGCCAGGGCTGGAGTTCGCCTGTCACTCTCTCCTCAGGCAAATCTGGGCATTTTTAAACCAAAGGGACAAGTCAGAGATTTGCAGATCAGCAGTGACAGATGCACAGAATGTCCCCACTCTCAAGTGTCCCCTTGCCCCTGTGATTACGCAACTAAATCTTCCACAAACCATGACAATACACGTGGGGGGCCCCACATCAGCCAAAAACATAGCAACCAATTCAATCTGAAAGCATTGAGAAAACACACTAAGACAAGACTTGTTTTAAATGGAGACATGACCCTTTTTAAACCACATCTTCACATCACTTAGTCTTGCAACCTGATACTCCTGACAAGTATTTAAACACAATGATCATCTCTGTTATTAACTTAGACCTATGGTAATGAATGGTATTCTATGATGATTACAAATCTCCAATTTGTGAGAATGCCCATTGCATAATGAGATCATATATAATGGCTTTATCCTTGGAACTCCAGCAGGGGAACAGGAGATTTGCATTTTATTTTAAATCCAGGAAGGCAGGAATCAGAAATTCCAGACACACAACAAGCACATACCTAACTTTCTAATAGCAGACTTTGTACACCTGGAAACATCTGCCCAGACTTGAGTGATTCATCTAGAGAAATCTAGATTCTGAGATTCGGGATATTGCATTTTACACATAAAAATAAACAAGTTTGTTGCTTTTCAGAGAAAAGGCAGATTATACCGGCATCTGTTTTTAGATGAGAAGCATTAAGTGTATTAAAATGATTAGTACCCAAGGAACTTTCTCTTGGTAGCATAAATCCCCATCCCAGCTGCCTGCTATCCTGCTAATTATGGATTGGTAGAACACTGGATGAATGGAGGTAATGATCTGCTGGAATCACCTGAACTACAAAGTATCAGCAGCTGATGCCGCACGTTCTGCCTGGAGCAGGGGATACAGCAGTGATGATGGTTCATCTTGGCACTCCAGGTGTTTGTGGACTGCATTTCCCATGATGCTCAGCCAGTCAGGAGAAATGTGGTCCATAAACCTCTGTGTGTGTCAGTAATCCCAGGTACAGCGAGTAACAAAGGACAAGGTAACCCAACTCCTGCGGTCTCCCTGCAGCTTGAAGAGGCACTTACTTCGAAAATGCTCCGATGCGTAGTAATAGACATCTTCATAGCCCTCATGGTAATCCTCCTCCGGCCGGTACTTTTTGCCTTTTCGCCTCCTGGATCTCCGGATCTGCCGGACAAACCCCAGGAAGCGCTCCATGATTCCTGGTCGGGCGGTGAGAAGGGGCTAACAGGCAGGCTGGGGGGCATCCACTGGGGAGACTGGTAGGCTGGAAGCTGGCAGGCTGGGGAGACTGACAGCTGGGGCTCTGTGTGACCAGTGCGTGTGTGTGTGTGTGATCAATGTGTGTGTGTGTGATCAATGTGTATTATTGTGTGACCTGTGTGTGTATTATTGTGTGACCAGTGTGTGTGTGTGTGTGTGTTTGTATGATCAATGTGTATTATTGCGTGACCAGTGTGTGTGCGTGAGTGAATGTGATGTGTGTATGTATACTCAATGTGTTTGTGTCAATGTGTACCTGTGTGTGTGATCAATGTGTATATTATCTGTATGTGTGTAGTCTGCAGGTATCTGTCTGTCTCCTTTACTCCAAGGTGTCCTGCCCCCCGCATGCCAATGATTCATTTCCAGTGTGGTTGCCCCATGGCCAGCCTGGCACAGAGAGGGGACTGGGCTCAGTCTGGGCACGGGCTAGTAAAGTTGCCTGGCTGGCTGTGGGAGTCAGTGAGAGAGATAGAGGGCTCCCTGCATTGACATGTCTCTCCCCCCGCCTCCTTGCTTCTGCCGCCGGCTCTCCATCATTGGAGAAGGGGTGTGTGGAGGCTGGGCGACGCCTTGCTGCCAGGGCTGAGCCATTGTGCTGCATAGAAGGAGTGACAGCCCGCCTGGACAGCCTCTCCCCTGGCAGCCGGGTACATAGAACCATGCTGCTACTGTCACCCTGTCACACTCCTTACTACACCTGCATGGTCCCCCGTACCCCCCCCTCATTATTCTTCATCTTCTGCTGGGAGGGAGGGAGGGGGGGGGACTTGTCAGGCTGCAAACTGGGCTCTGACCTTTAACATTCATTTAATCAACAACTAATGACTGACAGCAGCCCTGTTACAATAAACATGTTTTTATCTATTTAATTTGTGTTCCTGTCTCTCCCATTAGCAGAAGACGGATATAGTAAATAATCAATGAACATTACACAGACACAACCACCTGTGGGAGAGCACACAGACTGAAATGGTTTTAATTATGTGCCAGTCCAGTATCTCCTACACAGATAAATCTGAGTCATGCTAGCTCACTTATTATTGTGGAATACTGTCACTCACTATATTCCTGAGCCCATGTGAAGGATGTGTAGACTCTTTTTTTAATGACTCATACTTTCAAAAACCCTCTTTTCTTTAAGAGTGTTTCTTGCATAATTATTACAACACGATTTCTTTAGGAAATAAAAATGTAAATAATTCAAGGACAGAAGCAAAACGATATAATGAGCCACATTTCAAATTCAAGTTTAAAAAAAAAAAAAAAAGAACTGGCATGTATGGTGCGAATCACTAAATTAGATATTGTGAATAAACTGAGGAGATAATTTCATATTTTATGGTGAAATAAATGAACATGTTGGTCTAAAATGTGCGACACTCCTGGTTTTGTGAGTATTTCCAAGTCGGAGATTTATTAAGTGATGACAAGGGTATTCGTTAGATGTCGAACTGCAGCAAAATAAATCTGAATTGCAAAATTGGGGCTAAAATAGCCAAGCTTTCACTATAGGTGAGCTGGAGAACTATGTTATCAGATCATAAAGTGAGAATTCAAATTGAACTCCAAATTTTAGGCCGAAGTAATGGAAGTATTGCTGAAACATATTTTGGTCTTACATTCACAATTCACTTGCTAACTTCAGTGAATAACCCTGTAAGTGGTACAATTCTGATTTTATTTCATGACAATTTAGAATTTAGGGAAGCCTGGCATTGCTTAATATTGTAAAGCGCTACGGAATCTGTTGGCGCTATATAAATGGCAATATTAATAATGGCTTCCCCACGATTACGCTGATGAACGGATGTATGCCCTTATTGGTTGGGAAGCAACTTAAGCTGGCCAATGCCTACCCATCGCCTGTTTCTAATACCAGCCTGTATTCAGATAGACCTACACCGGCACAGAGTCTATGCCAACATTCTGTCTGTCAGAAGGGAGGGGAGAGCAAATTTAGCAGCAATTTATACAGATTTGTGTACATTTGTTAGTGATTTAGCCAACATAATGTATAGATTAAATATCTGAAAATAAATTATTTTATAGTACGGTTAGGTAAATTACAAGCAACGTTTAACCCCTTCAGGACCAAACTTCTGGAATAAAAGGGAATCATGACATGTCACACGTGTCATGTGTCCTTAAGGGGTTAAACTGGGGTTCTGACACCATAACACTAGTTACCACGATGTATGGAGTGGGGTGACCCTATACTTTGTAACAACATAACTCCCTCTGTGAAAGATTAATTATTTCCCTTTAAGAAGACTAATATGGTTGTACTGCTATTTTATTTGAACTTTTCGTGCCCTTCACAGCTGACTGCTCCTTCGAACGCTTGCCGACTCCTTTCACAATACGAAGGTCTTTTGTAGTGTTATATTACTGTTTTGTTTAATGTTTTCTCAAACTGGCTGCAAACGTTTTCTTAAATAAAGAAGTAAAGGGGAAAAAAAAAGAAAAGAAAGTATACTTGCACATAACATAAAACAGCAACTTGCTGTTTAGGTATTTTAAAATAAAAAAATAATAAAATAAACCGAATGTTGTAGATTACGTTATGAAATGTACACAAATTTATTTTTTCCATGCATACCTTTATAGAAATACTCAATATAAAATGTACTATACATTGGAATATTTCTAAATCAATTAAAAAATAAAGTCTAACAAAATTTAGGCCCCACACTTAAAATAAAGTCTATCTTGTGTATAATCAAGGATGGCAGGAAAGACATTAATTATATATAAATAAAGGGATGCCATTTCTGAGTCATGATTGATTGTAAACTATAGGAAAGAAATGTAACAATGAGATTTTGCACAGATTTCTCAACTATGTTCTATAGAGACAGTTGCTTAATAGGGCAAACCAGGCTTACGTTATAGCTAATTTTTTTTGTTTATGTTTGTTGTTGTTTTTTCCTTTTTTTTTTAATAATAACTAAATTATTAAATTCTATCTGCCTCTCCTTCGAAACCTTAATGTTTTCTCGTTTTGCTCCAAAAACACATGTACATGATGTCATGTAAAGTGCTATGGAATTTGCTGGCGCTAAATAAATAAAATAATTATAATAATAACATACATGTACCGAATGTCATGACTTACATGTTTATTTACTAAAGTTCAGATGTATCAAAAATAACTGAAATTCCCTTTAGCAGAAATGAGAATTGTAGTTCAGATGCAATTCTGTTATTTCAACTGAGGTTTGCTGAGCCAACCACCAAATTTCAGTCCTTCGTTAATAAATATGTTCGGTTTCCGGAAGTTGTAGTTCAAATATTTTCTACGGTGAAAAGCTAACAAAACAATTACAACTCACAGAAACGTGTAGCACACGGTCTATGGGATTAGCCCAACAGGGCTACAAAAATGTCAAATCAACATTGTGATTGGCTAAGTCACTTCCTAGTCTAACGCATGTTCTGCACATTCTGGGGATGTACCGGAAATGCAAGATCTTCAAACATGAGTATCTTTTTTATGATCATATTTAACATATTGTGTTGCTTATATGTTTTATAAAACATTATCTATAGGAATGATCATCGAGGTTGTCAAGTCTCTGCAGAGACTTGTTGGTCATTTTGAATGTAGACTGATATGCTTTAGTAAGCTGAAGCTTGTTCAAGGTTCTACAGACACTTACAGAGTGATAAATGTCATAGCCGATACAATTAACCTCCAAAGGTTACCTTTTAATGTGTTGTTGAGGAGGCTACAGTACGTTACTTTACTGGTTATGCATACACTGATCAGCATACACTGAACATTAAAACTATCTGCCTAATATTATGTAGGTCCCCGTTGTGATGCCAAAACAGCTCCGATGCATCAAGACATGGACTCCACAAGACCTCTGAATGTGTCCTGTGGTATCTGGCTCCAAGACATTAGCAGCAAATTCGTTAAGTCCTGCAAGCTGCGACGTGAGGCCCGATGGATTGGATTTGCTGTTCCAACACATCCCACAGGTGCTCAATTAGATTGATATCTGGGTAATCTGGAGGCTAAGGCAACAGCTTGAACTCTTTGTAAAACGTGTTCAGGAATGGTTTGAGGAGAATGACAGTGTCGTGGTGTGCATTGTCCTGCTGGACGAGGCCACTGCCATCAAGGCACTTCATGAAGGGGTGTGCGTGGTCTGCAACAATCTCAAGGTAGGTGATACGTGTCAAAGTAACATCCACATGAATGTCAGGACACATGGTTTCACAGAATAACATTGCCAAGCATAATACTGCCTTTGTCGCCCTGCCTTCTTCCCATTCTGAATCCTCCTGCCATCTCTTCCCCTGGTAAATGATACACACACGGCCATCCCCCGAATCTAAAAGAAAACGTGATTTATCAGATCGGGTAACCTTCTTCCATGGCTCCATGGTCCAGTTCTGACAACCGGTTAACATTCCTCGCACCACTTTTGGTACTAATTGATGCACATTGGGAACACCCAACATTATTTGCCGTTTTGGAGAAGCTTTGGCCCAGATGTCTAACCATCACTATTTGGCACTTGTCAGATCTTTCAATTTCTCGTTTTCTCTGCTCCCAACACATGAAATTCAAGAACGGACTGTTCACTTGCTGCCTAATATATCCCGCCTCTTTGACAATTGCCATTAATAACAATATAATCAATGTATTCACTTTGCCAGTTAGTGGTTTAGTGGTTTTAATGTTGTGGCTGATCAAAGTATAAAGCCAATAATCAATATCTGATGTATGGTCTTTTCATATATGTTTATATGTTGTTGTTTTTTTTATTTTATTTATTTTTGTCATGTTTTTGTAAAGTTCTCCCTGAATTAAGGTGTTTGTATGCTGCAAAATATTAAATATTTGTAGAGTAAGTGAAAAAAATCTATATTCTGTAAATGTTGCCAAAAGCTTTTTATTTATTTATTTTTTTTTTTAAGGAGAAAAAAAAAAAAAAGCAAAAAACTCCAGTCATGCATGAAAATGGAAGCAATGATCTGAATATACATCGAACAAACTGTTTGGAACAGATCCAAAACATCTCAACATTACACTGCTTCCATTTCGGAAAAGAATCTGATAAAGTAAATTTGCCCTCAGAAAAAAATGCTGTTTTTTTTTTCGGGGAGCACCTCTGTATGGAAATTGTTCAATCTGATTTTATGAAAAAAAGAATTGTAGAAATACTCCACAGATATTCCCAAATAAAGTGAATTAAATTAAAATAATCAAATTATAATACTAAATATTTTGACCAGGAAAAAGTATGTTTACATTTTAGCTAGTTTCCAAGAGGAGAATGGGGTCTAAATGTGTTTTTACTGTTGCTAAAGTACTATGCACAAGCAATCTCATTATTAAGGAAGGAATGACCCTAATGGAGGTAGATTGGTGTTACCTGGTGTTAGCTTTGCCCATCAGTTATCAAATGTATTTGTACTACATCCAATATCAATGCATGCCTTGTTAAGAAAGATTCCAGCCCACTTGCTGCTTATGGGTATCTGTGATAGAAATCTGGCTCTAAAGACGTTTTTGGTATTGTTTGGTGCTTAAGTTACATTTACATTGTTTACTTCATTCTACATTTTATTACAGTCCTATCGTGTATGACAAGGATACAACCAGTCCAATGACTGATGCCAGGTACTGGATGGTACCATGTGCTGTCATGGATGACAAATCCGACTCCTTTAGCCAAGCTTGGTCATACAGTCTCAGATGCACCCAAGAAGATAATGGCAATTTCATGTGGTCTAGATTTAGTTTTAAAATATTGCTTTTCCGGGGCACTCAGTAGAGTAAAATTACAAGGTAGTTCTTTAAGAACTCTTCCTCTTAAGAAGTAGCTACCTGAGGTTTAATGCTGTATAAACTGTCAAAGCTTCATATGACCATAGGCATTTCGTGTCCTTTGAGTTTCATGTTTCTTCACAATACAAACATCACTGGCTATATTCAGTTAAGGTTTATTCATTCTAGAAAATGTATTTACAAAAAGGTACAATTAAAAAAAAGATATATATTGCTTATAGCAGTGGGTCTTCACCCTGGACCCAATACTAGGGTACCAATCCTATTTCACTGGATTCACATAGGTTGGAAGACGTCCATCAAATTCTTCAAGTCTCTGACCATGGCCACTTACAATTTCTAAGAACCATTGGTTTATATCTTCTCGGTAAACAAATACCTATCTGTACAAATGTTTTCAGTGTTTTTCATTATTACTAAGATTATTTGTTTTTGAACATCATCGGCATCTCTCACACAGTCTGCAGCGTAGATCAGTTAGCTTTTATGAGTTAGTAGAAAGTAAGTGGTGCAGCTGTTTAGAAATTGCAATGTACAGACAATTAGAGTAATTTCTTGTTTGCGAACCAGACAAGAGTTTGATCTGTGCATTTCAAAGCCTCAGGATACCTGACATTACCTGATGCTGTAAAATATAAAAAAGTCTGCGGCTGTAGTGAACTGTTCGATCCACTTGGCACAAGCACAAAAGCTTAACACAAATAGCTCATCATACTCGTTTTCCTGGCACTATAGTGCCCTGAGGGTGCCCCCACCCTCAGGGTCCCCCTCCCGCCCGGCTCTGGAAAGGGGAAAAGGGGTAAAACTTACCTTTTTCCAGCGCTGGACGGGGAGCTCTCTGCCTCCGATCCTCCTCCGTTCCGCCCCGTCGGCTGAATGCGCACGCGCGGCAAGAGCTGCGCGCGCATTCAGCCGGTCGCATAGGAAAGCATTTACAATGCTTTCCTATGGACGCTTGCGTGCTCTCACTGTGATTTTCACAGTGAGAATCACGCAAGCGCCTCTAGCGGCTGTCAATGAGACAGCCACTAGAGGATTTGGGGGAAGGCTTAACCCATTAATAAACATAGCAGTTTCTCTGAAACTGCTATGTTTAAAAAAATAATGGGCTAACCCTAGCTGGACCTGGCACCCAGACCACTTCATTAAGCTGAAGTGGTCTGGGTGCCTAGAGTGGTCCTTTAAGTGAGCATTCAAAGTGAACCTCACAGTGAATTTCAAATTTTATGCCAAGGTAGCCAAACTAGAAGGATAGCTGCCAAAGAATATTGAGAATGTGAGAAGTTTTCCAGTTTAGCTAATTTGCCTTAAATTTTAATTCACTTTGAATTCTCACTTTATTGAATAACTCTGAAAGTTAGTTTAATTAGTAAACATTCTCCATTCTAGCTACAGTCACTGATTTAAAAAACAAACAAACCAAAGAATGTGCAATAAAATTGGCGCTAAGAAGGTGTCGCCAAAAACCCAAGTGGGAATTAATCACTCAAATTTCCCAAATACAGAGTAAAAACACAGAAACACAATAAGTGGCACACTTCAAATGCAATAAAAAGTGCAGGATAAAATAATACCTAATTGGATTTTTTTCTCTTCGCAAATGGATTCATTAGAGCCTGTCTCAAACTGGCTCAGGTAAAAAGCGTATTGGAAGTGGTGATGGTGATCCAATGTTCACTCCGGCAAATAACCCCTCCATGAACATGTCAATCTCTCAGTCGTGATAAAACGGAGCAGCGTCTCTGTCTCCAAATTCTCTCCTCTGTCCCTCCGCTCCCAGCAACTCAACCAGCTCTGCATGGCGCACATTGATGACGTCACTAACAACGCACCCAAGAATAGTCACCGGTTGGCTATTTTGTGTTTTAAAGGGTTATTTATGAAAGTGCGAATTTTCAGGAATTCAAATTGAATTATTTTGAAACACATTTGAAGAGGTTGCCTTATCAAATTCTGTTTTTAAAACTAAGCCAGAATGATTTTTTTTTTTAAAACTCAATATATTGAAGGATATAATTAACATGTTATAGGATAACTGATTATTCGATGTTATTACACTGATTTAACAAATGTATATGAACAGGTCTTTGATACAAGGAGAAATCGAACTGCCATTATGGAGTCAAGAAAGAATGTTTATTCCCTTTTGTGGCGTAGTTGGCCATTGCTACACATTTTTTTTTCCTTCATTTTATCAACAGCATACAGAGATGTATTTTAAAGGCTGAACTTAATAGACTGAGTCTTTTTCAACCTAAATTACTATGTAACTATGAAGAACTTTTCCCTTGTCCTTTAAACAAAGAACAACAACGTTATTGTTGCTCTTGTCGTAAGATAATGTTCTAGTTATGCATAGAGACATGTGAAAAATAAATGTACACAATACTTTCCAGAACACTAATAATACATGATGGTGGTTAGTTGGTTTGTTCAGAAATAACCTGAAAGCTTAATGGTATACTGCAACACCTGTTCTATGCATTCCCAGTGGTCACACTGTAGGTGGGGGTTTGAAGGGGCTATTCATTTTTAGAATTGGCTAATAGGGTTGGACTTAAACTTTTAACCCTTTACATGAGTACTTGGGACCTTAGAACCAACTTGCAACATTTTGATAATTAGCAGACTTGGGCCTTCATTTAAAGTTTTTAGATAAACTTTTCAAAGGATTATATTTCAAATTTTGAAAAATATCTAAAATATTGATACTTTTTTATATATTTCTTTTTTACAATCTGTCAGAATGGCACTCCCCTGTAGTAGGTCCATTGCTTCACTGGCACACCCACCAATGCCCCACGTTCATACTTATAAACCTAAAAGTACTATATAATTTTCATTTCTCCAACTATCAATAATTATCTCCTCTTTCCGGGCCTTTTTAATTTCCACACTTCCCAAGACTCCAGAGTTTGGTGGGACTATCTTGAATTTGGGTTCCTGTCCCACCACCCTGAAATTGTACTCTGGTGACCCGCATGTGGGGACACCCATGAATGGTCTGTAGGAGGGCTGCGCCAGCACCTTATTAAAAAACGTTCACTCTGAGCTGAATGTACTCTAAGCAATGAACCCATGTTTAGAACACTTCAGGAGTGATTTTTGGAAGCATGTATTTTGTCTCGTTTCAGCATTTTGTGTTGCTTACTCTCCTTGTGTTTGCCTAGTGTTTTCTCGAGTGTTACTGCCTACCTTCTATTTCAATGTCCATGGCTCTGCTAAAAGCAACTTAACAACTCCAAATCCAGTCTGTTCTAGAAGAAAATAAAAGTGATCATTTACTGTTTACTTTTTGCTCCATTCATGAGTTACTAGCAGAGATAAGATCCCTTTTATCTCCAACATTTGTAAAATTAACTAGTTAATGAATAAAAAATTGTTACCAATTTAAGCTGAGTTTATTTATTTATTTGTAAGTCAAAGAATGTTAAAGGGAAACTATAGGCTAGGAAAGACAAATTGTATTCCTAGCACTATAGTTCCCTATAGTGACCCAAACCCTTAATTAACTTAACTGAATCCAGCGCTGATGTCATGTCCTTCGGGGCTTGGTCAGATTTTGCCTCTGCTCCTCCTCCCCCAACTTCGGGGACATATTGCGCATGTGTGGCGAATGCCACAATCGCATTAGGACAACCCAATAGTAAAGCACTGAATCAATGCTTTCCAAAAGGGTTTTAGCTAACACTGGATGTCGCTCAACGACCCAGAAGCACCTTTAGTGGCTGTCTAGTAGACAGCCACTAGAGGTGGAGTTAAGGTGTCAATAACTGCAATAATTACGGTTGCAGGGTTAAACTGACAGGGACAGTGCACCCAGACCACTTCAATGAGCTAAAATTTCACCAGACAGTCGGTATGGGATAGCATATCTAGGCTAGAGGTCAGGACCATATAAAATATTCTGTCATATTGCAATGTGGTTTTCGTGTCCATGCTTTGGGCAACAGTGGGTTAATCAAGTAATAGGCAGTGCCATACATAGCTTCCAGACTCACCTACCGCCACCCACCAATAAGCTATATAAGTTGCCAAAATATGTAGGTACATTAATAAGACGTAGCACTCACACATACATCACAAGCATCAGCTACATAAAGAGAGCACAAAGAAAACATTATACATAATTAGAATTCTGTTCTTTATAATGATAGATTCCTTCTCCCTATGCCTTTGCCAGGACTTGCTTCCCCCCCACCCCCAAGAATGCCAGCAGAGAAAATCACTAGGCATCACAACTCAGATGTTGATATTGTACATTCTACGTATGTTCTTAGATCTCCTGCTGGGACATACCATCCCACTCATCCATACACACACACAAAGTCGGAAACATTACAGATATATTAATAATGTGGGCCTTTTTTTTTTTTAAACACAATATAAATATCTCAGAGTATGATCACATTATTAGCGCACTGGGATTATGTGATTGTTTTCATAGTTTTAATAAAATTAAAGGGACACTACACTTTAAATATATATATATATATACATATATATATATATATATATTTTATTTTAGAGTTGTTAATAGTAACAGAAATTATATCTTCAGTGGTAATGGCACATCAGTTTGTGGAGTTTATTTGTTATTTGTAATGGTATCAAATAGATCTGTGGACTGCAACATTTAGACAAAAATTGTTTTAAGGTCAGCTATAGTAATGATTTGGCTATTTTAGTCTAAATGTTAATTCGCTAGAGTTCGGTGTTTACTAGTGAATAAACCCTTCTGTCTACCTACATTGACTGTACATGCACTACTCTAATAGCTTTACTGACACAAGTAAAAATGTAACCATCACAATCAAAATGCTGACAGTTTTCTTTGACCTGCCTTTGTATTTTTTCACCACAGCCTAGAACCTTCTCAGTTACACAGTTTGTTTTTTCCCCCCCAAGATACCCAACAGCACAAGTCTCCAGAACTCTATTGAAGGCCAGCCTTTCACAATTTAGTGTGAAAATACTAATTCAACCGTTTGACTTCTTACCTGGGGTCATCTAGGTGTTACAGTGTGAGCTATAGTGGTTGTGGTGCTTGAAGCATCCCTTTAAAAGATTATAAGGTCTGTTCACTAAGCACAAGCCTTTTTCTCTAAATTTAAATTGTCAGGAATTCTAAATTTAAAATTTTTGGTGAAAATAGCTGAAATAAAGAGATTTTACCAATTTGGCACTTTTGGCGTATATAGCCCTGTAAACTGTAGTAAACTAAAAACCAAACTAAAAAAAAAAAAAAACAAATTGGCTGACTGCTAATCATTTTAGCCAGCTCACTGAGGGCTGAACATGCAGGGAGCACTGATTCAATGACCCCTGCAGGATCCTAGTGCCCTAAACATATTGCAAGCGCTTCTAACGATGCATACATGCTATCTTGTTGGGGACAGTTCCCTGATGTTCCAATAGTTGGACACCAGGTAACCAAGGCAGGACATAACTGAAAAATCATGACTGTCCCACCAAAATCATGATGGTTAGGAGGCATAGATCACTGCCAACATCTGCATTCATACAGAGAGCGCTGGTTATTTTAAAATTGCAGAGAAGTAATCTTCAGTTTTTGTATATACTGTTAAGACATCATATTGACAGACGGACATATTGCCACATGTGTGCTGGTTCTTAAAAGACTTCATTTGACTTGAAGTAATTACATTTTTTATTTTTTTGTGTATAATTTCTATATTAATTAAATTGTTCATATTTTTGTATTTGACTATTAAATCCTCGAAGGGAGTGATGGGAGATTGGGGTCAGCCCTGTAAAGCAGAATCAATAGTGACAAATATTCATATTTTATTATTTTACCAGTAAAAATGTGTACTTTTTTTTAGATAATATTGCTATTATTCTGGTGTTGCACTAGTTTGTATAAAAATATATATTTTTTCTGTTGAGGCTATATATTACAGTTATATTTTCCTTTATGAAATACCTACATGTAGGGGCGGCAAATATATAAAAGGAAGTCACACAACGAGTGATAGAGTAAAGTCATAGTTTTAGAAGGACAGGGCGAGTCTGTACTTTGTATACACTGATTTCCTATAGAGAGCATAGTAAAAAATACTCATACTGGGATTGACTAATATTAAAGGTATTAGCCTATTTTATTAAGGTGCACCTCTTTGTTTTTTTAAAGAGTTATTATTTATGTAACCCCAGAGGTGACAGAGGACATTAATTTATATTGTGCAAACTCTGTACTATCTCGTTCACACAATCAAAAACACGGTGCACACCCCTGGAATAGAATATACATTGGCACACCTGGTACACTTATACACTTGCACATGCTCATTACTAATATACAATTTTAAATATGATTTTTGAATTTTTGTGGCTTATTAAATGACAGGTTAGTTTTGCCTGTGTGCAACAGAAAACAAAATAAACATGGAGCTCAAGATCCTTAATTTTATTTATTTTTTTTAAATTATATTAATAAAACAATTAACAAAAAAAGAAAGTCAGATACAAGAATATGAACATAAAAATAAATTAAGAATACACAGATAATTAACAGAAGTCTGAAGCCGAAGCAATATGTTAATTCCTTGTAAGAAGTTTACCCTCAGATGAAACATTTATTTGTCTGCTGTCCCCTGCTGGCTAGCTGTCACATTCAATGACATTTGTGATGTTGAAAAGAGCCATTTGGTGACAACGGGATGTTGGTGTTTAATATAAACTAAATTCATAAATTGATGCACGCTTTATACAAATGTATTCCCCCGGTATATTTGTATAGAACTCGTTATGAATGAACTATGCTACATTAATTTTAGATAGATTGATTATAAACAGAAGCAGACACTGAGTTATGCATTGTTAAAAAGACATCCTATCGATATGGGCACAAAAGAATAAATTCAGTTTGTTACAATTTTCTCCTTCTATTTGGTTTCAGTTCATAGGTGATCATTTCAATTCAACCTAATGTTATTAATGACATTCAGACCTTCAACTATTAACCGCTTACGTGCCAGACATGAGCACCATTCTACATTCAAATGCCTGTATCTAAAATCCTGCACAATAACGCACAATCTTAGTTACGATTCTCATGAAAACATGCTAAATGTATTCTTAGAACAAACAGAATAATATAATCATGTATTTAAAAGTTTAATTTCCTGCTCGTATTTTGGCTGCAAACATGAAAATGGATGAAAACTTGCCCGTTTCCCCCAATCATGTATCAGACTCCAACCATTTCTAAAGTAAATTAAGCTACAAAGCAAGGTTTGAGCAAGTATCTAGGTTACCGTTGTATGATATTTACTATCTCTGGACTGGCAGACAGAAGGAGACCGCTAACGGCGACGCTGATGAGAAACAACATGCCTTACAAATGGGGCACACCAAAATGCCTGCTGATACCTTGAGATTCTGGGAATCTGAAAGTCCAGGAGGCCTCGGAAATTACAAGTACAGAAACTGGTGCTGACCACGGCACCCGAGGGTACATTACCTGCAACCCAAGCGCCGCAACCATCCACCTGGGATCCAGCTAAGGTTCGCCCATTTGTGCCTGCCGCCCAAGAGGGCAATTCCGCATCAGAAGCTATCTCCTGAAGAACCTGAAGAACTCACTAGCATTTTAAACTATAATCGTTAATGCTCCGTTTTGCTTTTGAATGTTTGTTTCACAATTCATATCATGTTTTTAAAATAATCTCTTATACATCCTAGCACTATGTACAATATCCATAGTAACACAATCTATTTCAACCGCTGGCTCGAGGGTTAAACCTCGTAACACCCTTCCCCCCCACCCACTGGCCTTAAACTACTACCAACTTTTAACTTCGTGGGTGCCAGCCTCTTCAGAAAAATCGTAGACCTACATTTGTCACCTCCCTATCATATCAAGAGGCACATGGTCTATACAGCCTCAGAACGTTACTGATTGTTCCACATAACTCTCCCATCTGGGGCGATAGGCTCAGTTGTTAACAAAACAGGTACTATAACACCCTTTTACTATAACCGACACTTGTGTGGTATACTAACCTGAATTTGTCCGTTTCCTCTAAAAATAATGTGCTGTTATTTTAATGCCATGCCTCTGCTTCGATATGTCAAACTCATTGTGCCTGCTCCTGCTGTCGTGCACAACAAAAATAAACAATATAAAATAAAATCTGAATGCCTATTTTAATGCATGACCATGAATAAAACAGTAAGAAATGTATGGAATGTTTTAAAAGAAGTCTCTCAAAAATGTGTTTTTTCATATATCTGTGAAAGCAACTTCATGTAAATTGCAGACAGACGGAGCCAGCGCACCCTTCAAAAGTGATTTACGTTTAATTCGGTCTTGGCTGAGAGTATCGTTTAAGTTTTGGCAATTGCTTACAAACAAATTTAACAAAATAAAGCATGAGAAACAATTTAAACAGTATAAAATAAAACCCATTTACATCACCAATCAATCATCAATTCCCACAGGCTACACTTATTGCAGTTGTATGAATATATAAAACAAGATGTCCATATTTATATCGCTCTTTCTGAATCTGATGGAACTTATCAGAGGATATTAATATCAGTTGGAGGTAAATATATGTATTCATTCCTAGAATTGCTACGGCAACTCCTATTTTGGAATATTGATTTATATGTTGAATAGATTTTTCTAAATATTATGTAACCATAACAATGGCAAGTGCTCCCTCTGAGATAATCTGCTTAGCACTTTTATGCTTTAAAAAAACATTCTAAACACCTAAAGCAGTTTAGCATGCTGTGAAGTGCATTATGTGTGAAGAGTGTTTCCTCACTTTTTATTTTACAAAAGTGAAGATTTCAATAGAAACTGGAACTTTTATAAATTCACCTTGTTACACCTCTTGGCTGTCAATCAGACAATCGGCCCTGTTACTTCCTGGTTTGATTCGCTCAGTGGAGCTAAACTCAAGAGACAGCAATTGCCCAGCGCACCTGCCTCGCAAAGACTTCTCATTGAGCTGCATTGGGAAGTCTGTGATTGGACAGCCACAGAAAGTCTGGGTGGGGTTAGAATGGGAGGGTTTGTAAAAGCGGCAGACAAAAGATCTGTAGGTTTTCCAGATATGAATCCAATGAAAAAATGTATAATGAAATGCATGCATTGATGTTTTTTTGGTGGTACATCTTTTAAACAATGATTTTTTTTTTTTTATTTGGGCAGTGGAGTGGCCCTTTAAATAAAACTAGAATGGGCAACTTTTGACTCTACATCATTTATGAATGATTCCCATGATACGAAGACAGCCATGTGGAAGTACAGTTTGGACTTTAATTTGCTAAAATACCTCAAGTCACAGCACCACTAACTGAGAGTGAACGCTGCCTAAGGAATGGACTGAATAGCCTACAAAAAGAAAGTAGCCGTGCAAGACAAGTTCAGTTCTTATAACATTCATTAAGCTTTATTTTTTTTTTTACCTAAAAGTAATTTCAGGAGCAAAACAAATGTAACCTGGTCTCCTGTTCATAATTGCTATATTTTCTATATAATATCTTCCTTAATTACTTAATTGTGGTTAATCTGATATTTTAACACTTTTCAAGTGCTGTAACTGTGGTGTATAATTTACATATATAAATCAGCGTATTAATGAAATTAATTCTAACACATACAGTCACTCAAGGAATTACATAATATAGCAATAGGCATGTACAGAATTATTCAATACACTGTGATTTTGCCAAAGCTAAACTATAGAAAATCTTTCAGCTATTTGAAGGATAAATAACAGTTGTAGTTCACTAGCATAATTTAGTCACAGTGTAGTTTGTATTAACTTACTAACAGCCTCATTCCTGTTTTCAGATGAATGAGCACTTCATCTCTGGGTGCCCTGTGCCATACCGTAACCTGCAGAACAGCAACGTTTTGATGGCAGGGTTTAAATGCCTTTAGTGGCTTAACAACAAAATAGTAGAGTATAAGTCTGTTATTTCAATGATTGGACCAATGTGGCGTTTTGTTGTGCATGCGCACTAGCCTCCCAATGTTTTCCTATGGTCATTTAATGAATTGCCTGAGATCATCTGATGATCTCAACCAAGGAGGTGGAATAGCATCACAGAGACCAGTGATACGAGTGAGAAAGGGTAACTTAACTACCTTGACACTATAGCATTAAGAATACACGTTTCTATTCCTAGCTCTATAGTGTTCCTTTAAGAGTTACATAATACACGATGGAATGCACAGGATACAGAATATCTGGCATGTAACTATAAATGTATGGCGGGGCAGTGACATTTTATGAATAATGGGAGTTAGGGACAGGGGAGATATTTGCACCATAGCTTTGTTGAGAATATTGTTTTTATTATTAAAAGGGGAAGGGGGATACCCTTCCCCTTTTAATAATAAAAACAATATTCTCAACAAAGTTGGTTTTTTTTTTTTTTAACAAGAAAAGGCTTATTTAGCTTTTCCTGGTATCCATATTCATCCAGGGTTGTGGGGGAGATATGATTTGTTTAAGACATATTATTGTCAGATATAAGCACTGCTTTGTCAACAAAGCAAACCGTAATTATTTTGATGGAGGAATATGCAGCAAGTCTACCAAATGAGCCATCTCATGCATGTAATTGGGATGCTAACAAAGGATGCGCTTAACCTGTCTATTGTCGGTGAGAGTACGGCCCTGAGGTTTTACAGTGATTTCCCACCAGCTGCTCCAGCTTGCGTTTAGCATCTATTCACAGGGGTATATATTTGTTGATTATCTGTGCTCATATGAAGAGATACTTAACCCATTCAGGACTGTCACAGTAACAAGGGATTTGTCTAACCTTTGCCTCGGGGGGCTTAAAAATGCATTGTTTTTAAGGTGAGAGGATGTAAATGATAAAAACAACAAAGTCACTCTGCTGAATTATTTTCAGTGTTCCATTTGACACCATCTTTGTTATGAAACACACAAAGTTCAACATAGGGGGAAGAAATGTTCAGTAGTATGTTAGGAAGATATTTTCAAGGATTTTTTTTTCTTTTCCATGAATAAACTTTATAGGTAATTTAAAGTGTTACTCCAAGCACTATGACCACCTCAGCGATTTGAATGTAATCCATTTGCTGCCCTCTGACAGAGTCAATGGGGGCATCATCAGCTAGTCTGTAACAAGAGTTTCAGGCTGGGTAATGTCAATTCTGTGCATAATTCTATACACAGAGTTGCATTCATTGCCTGAAAGCGATCAGCTAATGCTCTCAGCCAATGAATGGTCAGCGGGATTGGCATATGGCTTCTGCAGCTCTGTAGCCCAATGCATTTCACCGGCCACAGAGAACCTTTAGAGCCCTGTAAAGACCCTGGTAAAAGGGCAAACTGTTGCAAAATGGTTTGCACCATTACCAGGAAACAGGGCCAGGGTACTCCTAGCGTCATTAGCGCTATAGCGGGCTGTATTGGTATGATGGAGTAACCCTTTAAGAGTTACAAAGAGCAGTAACATAGTGTTAGGGGTAGAAATGGCCATTCAAGTACAGCAAACACAATTTTGCCATTATATAAATCACAGGGAAAACTATTCTTAAACATGTGATGCGATTCTGCAGACATATTTTAAAGAAGGATATTATACAACTGGAAGCAGTGCAGATGATGCTCCAAAATTAAAAAGGGGAATGGAAGTTCTTAGTTCTAAACAAAAATTATTTTTTTAAAGGGCTTAGAAAAACTGGATACATTTACTTCAGTAAAACAACCCAATGCCAGCTCAATAACAGGACGGTACTAATGACAAAAAGGTCATTCATTGAGACTTGAAGAAAGTAGATTTTGCATATAGCTGAAAAGGGTTATTTTCAATAAGAACAATAAAGATAGGATTATAAGACTTGGTAAACATTAATACACATACTGTACATCTGAACTTTATTACATGACTATTTTCTTTAATTTATATAACTATGCAACTATAATTAGAAATCTTAAATATTATAATAACAGCTTTTTTTTCAGTTTGTTGAAGCTAATAAAAGGACTGCCAGTCAAGTTTTTTTATATCACCAAGCAATGAGCAACAAATTAGTTTTTTCTTTAGAATACAATCCAAATGGAACAAGTGTTATTATTTATGTATATTTTTGGTAGTAATAGTATATAACATACAAGGGTTATACAGTAACCCAGGAATTGATGGATAAGCTTATGGCCTCCAAGACTAACCCTTACCTCACATACCTGTCTCTTGCCCTCTCCTAAAGGGCAGCCCACCTTTTTTGATTGTAAATTCCTGTCCTAATGTGTTTTACACCCCACCTCCTATAGAATGTAAGCTCGTTTGAGCAGGGTCCTCTTCAACCTATTGTTCCTGTAAGTTTATTTGTAATTGTCCTATTTATAGTTAAATCCCCCTCTCATAATATTGTAAAGCGCTACGGAATCTGTTGGCGCTATATAAATGGCAATAATAAATAAATAAATAAATAAACTTAAAGCAAATCCAACTCTACTATTTTTCAAGATTGTCTATTCTATGGCCAATTCCTGGCAATTTGTTGTTTATTGAATAACGATCAATTTTCCCTTTTGCATAAGACTGCAGTATATTGTGGGCGCTTTATACTCTGAAATCATATGTTGCTTGTTAGTACAAGCATTGAGTTCAAGGTTCCATTAACGTCAAAGCTATGCGTCATTTGAAGAGTGAAGCCTCATGCCTACATTATCTGCCTGATATTTCAACAAGCAGATAATGCTTTTAAATTACGTATTGCACAGTGTATTCAGACATTCTGAATGGGGGCATCCATCTAGAGCATATACATTCTGGGCTGGCTGATATCAATGGGTGTCACACCGGAATCATGCCCACAAATCATAGGCTATAGACAGGACTGAGGTTGGTGCTCAGAAGTGTTACTTCATCAATAATAAAGTTTACAAATTCCCATTTCAGAGATACAAATAGACAATAGAGGCACTGCCCCCAAGACCCTTCAACTTTAAAAGTCTAAAAGACTTTGGTTTCAGCATCTTCAAGCACCGCATTATGTTGCCGAATACATCCAATAGTTTCTTATAGAGAAGTAATGGATTCAATGCTTCTCTATGAGAAGCGTCTGATTGGTGGAGTGTGGTGAAAGCCCTGTACGTGCTCTGAGTCTCCACACTGGAGACCACCGATGTTAATAATTAAACAGAAGGCAGAGCTGCTGTTGCGCGGCGTCTGGCCGGAGGTAAGTTTAGATATTTTTATCGGTTTGTGTACTTCATTTTTTTAAATTTAAAGTGGGAAATGGAAACCTGCATCCAATGATACTAAGAAACACATATAACATTAAAAATAACATTTCTTTTAAAGTTGGAGAGTTCCTTTTACACGGCTTCCAGACACCGGCAAATCTAATTGTAATATCAGGCACCACAGTGAAGCATGCAATATTTATTATGAAATGTATTATCCATCGGGGGGGGAGGAGGGGATTGCGACTCTCGCCTTGCTTGGCTTTGAATTTTTTTTCCACGGTATAATAAGGAAGGCATTTCACAAACCAAACTCCCTATGTTTCCTTTCAGAGAACAAAGAGCTGCAACACATTACTGCTACCGAGATGCTTTTAGGGAAATGCAGGCAGACTCGACCACAAAGAGCAGTTTGCAATACGGACTAAAAAGAGAGTACAGGAATCCCACTGTATTTACAGAGATATGGCCAGTCAGTGTCTCATCCATCATAAAACCCATACGGGTCTATAACACTGCCCTGTAATCTACATTTACCTATTGTATTTGTAGAAGATGGAATCCCCAGCACTAAGCTAAGGGTGAGAGATCGGTTTATCAGAACATTACTCGCAGCAGCGATGATTCTACAACTACATTTACTCATTGTATCTATGCAGAAATAGCAAGAGAAAAGACATGAATTGTATTTTTTAATTTGCATTTCACAATAACCCAACAGTAGGTCTGTAATTATGTCTATCTGTATCCAATCCATTTGTGCTGTTTTTGTGAAAGTAATGGGATATCCAAATGTTTTATTGTGAACACCAAAGTAGCACATTGTGCATAAAGAGTTATGTATAGCTAACCATAGGAAAATAAATGTATCCCATGTTTGAATTATTATACTAGTATTATTCCCTTCACTATTGTTTTATAATACATATATAACATATTGACACTGTTTTATGTAAAATCATTTGATCATTTTAAAGCTTTGCTAATTTTTAGGGCTATTAAAGGGGCATTTCTAGGCACTATAACCACTACAGATTATTACAGTATGTTAAGGCCCAAGGCGTCTGAGTTCTGTCGGGTTTTTGGAACAGCCAAGCAGCCCTTGTGCTTGTTTTCGAAGGCTTTGGATGAATTAGTTGGAAGTAACATTTCAGTATTTTTTCAGTAGCAGCAGAGTGCTTGGACTTTGTCAAACAACTTTGATCAAGAGTGTCCCCAAAAATGTATTGTATCATAACCACTAATTTTGGTAAAAGTAATTAGAAGATGAAAGGGCTATTATATACCCCTTGCCAACAATGTCAATGGATGTGCGCAGGATTGTATTTGGTCCTGTATACTCTCTGTAGCTCCACCAATATGTATTGTCAGTGTATACAGGCAAAGAAAGAGTCCCTTGTGTGCCTTACCCACGGTCTGCTATATACCTTCACAACAAATTGGGACATACTTGGTTTTGAAGGGACAGTCCTGATTTCAGAGTTCAGTCCTTCCATCCCAGATTTGCTTCCTGCTGTCTCATAGCTGGTGACATCAATAAAATGTCCTCAGAATGCACAGCACAAGTATATTCACAGATGTGCTCAGACCATGCCGAGTAACCACAGGACACTGAGCCAACACTTGAACACTTCACCAGCCAATGTAGGTAGATGTGCAAATGACGTAACCATGAAATAACCATTGAGATCCATGCTTTGGTATTATAGAAGACATATGCAATTAATGCAGGATGCAGACATTAATGTGCACCTGCCAAAACATGACCCAGTGTTACTTTACCTCTTTCAGAATCTATTCAGATCGAAAGGTTGTTTAAATTTAGAATTTTGACTCCATCAGTTTTTAGGTGGCATGTCACAAACTGACAGGGCACCATCCCACAAATCTTAGCTTGTGTCATCGTTCCTCTTACCCGTCGTTTCAGCTGGATTCAGAAATCCTGTTCCAGCTTTCCCGGTTCCTTGTTTATTGCTTTAGCTATCCAGTGTTCCAAGTTTAAATCTGCCCGGCAATCTTTGGATTCTAACTCCCAGTATTCCAAGCAGCTTAGCAGTTATCCACAGGACCGCCATCACTAAGTGGATCATATGGGCCGGTCTGTGGTTCCAGGAGACAGTTGCTGGCACCTGTGCCAGTGATTACTCTTTAGCTGAGATACTTCGCTGTCTAGCTATTAGTGACCTGTAAGTCTCTCCAAATGTTTGAAGTTAGGACGGAAGCTAGCAGCAGCTCATTTATGGAAACTAAATCTCTGTAGGAAAGATCCCATATATATAGATAGATATATATCGGTGCTATGCAGGATACTGGCAGGGATGATACTGGCAACATAATATTTTAATGTGAAACTTCGATACAACCACTTCCCTTAAAAGTGATTTAATGATTTAATGAGGTTTAACGGGAAGCTACAAGGATTGTTATGTTTTCTGTTGCCCATCAGCACTACATTAACACTAGCTCACTGGCAATGATTAGCAAACAGATCATATTGTATGATTTTTACTCGCCACACCACTGTATACTATTTCAGAGAGTATAGTTTTTACATGCGGATGGTACAGCTTACAAAAAATCAGCATTTAGTCTATGAAATGCTGTACCTGCATTGCTCTATTTACAAACAAAATCTGTAACATCTGATTACAGCTATATAAACGTGTGTATATGATCGCAACTCCATAAACGAGTGTGTATATATGCACCGGAGTTGAATTAATTTGAACAATATTAGACAATATGAGATGGTCGTTAAAATGTATTAAATACAGCTATGTAACACAGGGTTTAGGAAAAATAGATTGTTTTCTAGTGTCATTTATATTTTGCTAAATCTATTGTATATTCTTATGGGTTCTTTATAGATTAGAAAAAAACTTTATAAATAATGCGGTCACAGAGATTTTAAGTACTGGACCAGAGCCGCACCATGCTGTTAAGTCTCCATAAAACGATCCAGTTCATGGCTAGCTCTTGGGGCCATCCAGGTTATAACCCAAGTGGTGATATAAAAATCTGTGATTATAAAATAGTGTGTAATTTGAAAAGAGTCATTAAAATGTGGTTTAGAAATTGCAAAAAGTCCTGCGAGAATCGCAGAGGCACGATTTCTGTGAAGTGTTTTTTTTTTCCATGCAGGCTCTGTCAATCATAGCCAGGGGAGGTGTGGCTAGGGCTGCATAAACAGAAACAAAGTGATTTAACTCCTAAATGACAGTGAATTGAGCAGTGAAATTGCAGGGGAATGATCTATACACTAAAACTGCTTTATTTAGCTAAAGTAATTTAGGTGACTACAGTGTTCCTTTAAAACTGGAGCAATCTCCAACATCACCTTATTGGTTTCTATAATTTGCCCCATTTACAGCTCTGCCACAGAATTGCCCTACATGCATACATTTCATTTTTATTTTCTTTTATACCAATATCTCAATACCCCTGGGTACCAAACATATCAATATGTTTTTAAAATGCGTCTATATGGGCATATCTTATTTTTAGAATATAATTCCTGGGATCCACTCAGCTAAAGATACCTGTAGTACGGGGGGGGATTACATCTCACATACATAATGTAGTCCACAACATCTGGAATGCCAAAGGATGCGTAGCCCTGCTGCAGAACATGTAAATATACAATGTAAAATTAAAGTTGTGTTTTAATGAAATATTCAGGCCCATCTGGGAAAGCGATCTTGATGTTTTAACCTTTAACTAATCCATATATTTATTTTGAAAGAAAATTACAGTATAGTTCTGAATGAACATTAATGCCACTCGTAAATTATTTAAAGGGTGTAAGAGTGTTCGAGAAGCCTCCTCCCTCCCCTATAAAGATATGTTTAAATATTTATATTTAAAGGGACACTATAGTCACCCAGACCACTTCAGCTCAATGAAGTGGTCTGGGTGTCAGGTCCCTCTAGGGTTAACCCTGCCTGATGTAAACATAGCAGTTTCTGAGAAACTGCTATGTTTACATCTGGGATTAAGTCAGCCTCTAGTGGCTGTCTTCCGGACAGCCACTAGAGGCGCATCGGCAATGATTGAGGCATATTATGCCTCAATCGCGCAGAGCGCCCAAAGGAAGGCATTGAAATGCTTTGCTGTAAACATAGAAAATGCAGTGTTTACATTACAGCCTAGTGATAACTTCACTGGCCACTCCTCAGATGGCTGTTAGAGATCCTTCCTGGGTCATGGCTGCCTAAAATGCATCCAAACGTTCAGTGTCTCCTCCCTCTGCATGCAGACACTGAACTTTCCTCATAGAGATGCAGTGATTCAATTCATCTCTATGAGGAGATGCTGATTTGCCAGGGCTGTGTTTGAATCATGCTGGCTCTGCCCCTGATCTGCCTCTTTGTCAGTCTCAGCCAATCCTATGGGGAAGCACTGTGATTGGATCAGGCCACCACTTCTAATGATGTCAGCAGACAGCTTGTTTTTTTTTTTGAGTCTAACAGCATGCAGAGTTACAGCTTCAGGCTTAAATACAGTAAGATTTTGCTATATTTATGGAGGCATGAGGGGCCCAGGGGTGCTAGATGGTGGTTTTAACTCTATAGGGTCAGGAATACATGTTTGTGTTCCTGACCCTATAGTGATCCTTTAAGACTGCCTCTAGTGGCCGTCAACCAGACAGCCGATAGAGACGCTTCCTGCAGTTTCATGGAGTTTGACTCCGTGAAACGACACTGAATGAGGACGTCCATGTTAAAAAAACACTGTAGGAAAGCATTGAGGGACATCGGCAATGGAATCAGGTAAGTGTTTAAAAAGGTTTTTTTAATCTCTTACCTGGCCGGGGGAAGGACTGGGGGGGAACCGCAGGGGCAGAGGGACACACTAGTGTTAGGAATACAGCTCTATATTCCTAACACTATAGAGTTCCTTTACTAAATATAAATGTTTTATAAGACTAATGTAAAGGAAGCAAATGATGTATAACTAATATCTATTGTGATTCTCAAATATCAATCTCTGGTGTAGGTTTGTCAGATCAAATTATCTGCTATTCCCATATGAGAGTCCTATTGTCAAAAGAAATGCAAGTCATGAAGGCAGGCTAGGCAGAAACAAATGGAATGCATTAAATGACAATGGGATGTTATTCTGTCATCTGTGAATGTATAGCTTAATATAAAACAATTTGTTGAAAAAAAATAACTAAATAAATATAATTCCAGAACAAAAAACATGACAAAAGCATAATAAACTGGGTCTACAATGTATGCTTTAAACACATAAATGTCAGCGTCTAAACACAATTTCTGTGAATTTAATGTATTCCACGTTGTACTGTGTTCTGCCCATACACGATTACAACTGATGGTCTAAACATTCCTCAGAAACGGATGTACCTGGGACAGTTTTATCATTCGATTACACGAAAGAACTGCATTACATTGGCTTGAGAATGATTATATATAAAGGCCCCCAGAACACTTCATCTCAATGTCTGGCTGTAGGGCCCCTGCCAATTTAGCCATGCAATCTAAAACATTGCAGTTTTGTAGGATTTTCGTTGCAAGAATACACACACCTCTAGTGGCTGTCTTTCTGACAGCCACTAGAGGAGCTTCTGCTACAATAGCATAGTTAGACTCGGTTCTCAATTACATGTTGATCATAGAGCAATTTGCTGTGCATGCGCACAAGCCTCTCAATGCTTCCCTATGATCTCTGCCAGGGAAAGGGTGGCAGCGCTGAAACGAAGGGGAAGCGTGAGCAGAAAGGTAAATAAAAAGGCCTTTTGTTATTCTGAACAGGTGATGGGGCGGTCACGTAAATTGTTAGTAGGACGCTATAGCGTTAGGAATACAGGTTTGTTCCTTTAAATCAGGAGTTAGCAGGAGTTAATTAACCTCACCAGGGCTGAAATTTCACCCATTGGCAATGTGTTCCCATTCATAAGGCACTTGCTCAAACTTAATCAAAGATGGGATCCAGACCTGTGCATTCAGGGGCTTTCACATGCAGACCGATTCCATTGTCACAAGAAATTCCATCTCAGCGATGACAGCACAGAGAGAGGCTGGACATTGCTGCCTAAAATAACATTTCACAATGCTTTTATGGATAGTTTTATGGATGGCGCCAAGTTATAAATTCAGTTTTACCCTCTTAAAAATAAAACCATCACACTACAACATTTGCTCACATTATTTAAAGGTGACACTATAGTCACCCAGACCACTTCAGCTCAATGAAGTGGTCTGGGTTCCAGGTCCCCCAGGTTTTAACCCTTCAGATGTAAACATAGCAGTTTCAGAGAAAGTGCTATGTTTACATTGCATGGTAAATCCAGCCTCTAGAGGCTGCCTTCCTGACCGCCACTAGAGACGCTTCTGCGACGCTGGATGCGAAATTCGCATCCAGCGTGCAGAACGCCCATAGGAAAGCTTTGAGAAATGCTTTCCTAAGGACTGTTTGAATGCGCTTGCTGCTCTTGCCGCGCATGCGCATTCCGCTCCACTCGGGAGCTGACGTCAGCGGGGGAGGAGAGGTCACCAGCGCCGAGGGAGCCCGGCGCTGGATTAATGTAAGTAACTTAAGTTTGTTTTCCTGACACTATAGTTACCCTTCATAAACGTGCTTGTTACATATGTAGAGTGCGGACATTGAATATACTTGCTTTATATTCAAACATAATATTCTAGAATCTATTTTGCTTCCATTACATTGAATTATTCCACAGCATAATTTACTAATCTAACCCATGCCGTTAGACTTTAATTAGGTAATTATATAAAAGCTGGTAAACGCAATGACTTATTATTTCATGTTTTTAAATTACCATTATCACATTTATTTTAATGTATATTTGCATTCATAGTTTTATTTGATTTTCCACATTATTTATATAATAAGAATATATTATTAATAGAAAAGGCACACAAACACATAAAATGTCTAAAACAAATCTCGCTTAACCATATTTCTTACCTGAAGCCTCGCTTGACCTCAAAATATATTAGAACATATGGTACCAGCACTTTCCTCTACAGGTAAGAAAACCAGTACTGATAAAAAGTTATTTTTTTATTATTATTTTTTATTTTTTTTTAAACGGCAATATTGACTATGTGCTTTTGTAATATATATATATGTATTCTTTTCCTATTTAGAGTAACAATTGTAATATATATATATATGTATTCTTTTCCTATTTAGAGTAACAATTGTAATATATTAGATCATGATTGCCACCTAGTGTTTCTTTGTATTTAGAATGATATACTATTAAATGGAGGGAAGGCTGATTATACCTTTACTCTGCATGAAATCCCCAGATGTTGCCATTACCGTACAGATGGTGTAATACATTGACATTCTGATGAGTACCCATCCTTCCCTATAATGTTACAACAATTCTACTTCTATCTCTTAAATCATACAAGGTGTTTACTTGTTGCCAATAATTCAGTTATATCAATCACTATTCTTAATAGTTTTATCTAAACAGGGCCACTTTTGCATACCTCCCGATTGCCACTATTTAGGAGGGACAGTGCCTATTTTGTGCTCAAATTAATCTGTCCCTGTTTTCTATTCTAATGTCCTCTTTTCCAGGAGCTCCATATTGTTGGTGTGTATAACAGAGCTCCACAGCAATAATACTCACAGTAATGTGTCTTTAAACTACAATAAATGTGTGTTTATTCATCTGTATACACAAAATACAGTGTTCTTGTTCTAAATACATTTTAGTTACAAAAATTGTTATTAGTAAGTCACCAATATTTTATCAGAACACCCCTGCCCGTGCCCACACACCCCACTCACACCCCTAAATTTAAAGTGTCCATTTAGAATGTTGGAATAATTGCTTGTTTAGGCAGAACACAGCATATGCAGAAGTCAAACTTTGGAAATACATACAAGCATACCATCCTTTATTGAGAAGTGCTCCGCCCATGCTCCTCCCCCGTCGATGGCTGCGAGCGAATTAGACCTCCCCATAGGAAAGCATTATTCAATGCTTTCCTATGTGGAAAATCTGACGCTGGAGGTCCGTGAGAACGTCCAGCGCCAGTTAACGGACCAAAAGTCAGTCTAATAGAATCCAAACTGACTTTTGGTCCGTTATCTGGCGCTGGACGTTCTCACAGTACCTCCAGCGCCAGATAACGGACCAAAAGTCAGTTGGATTCTATTAGACAGTCACAGAGGGCAGACTTAGAGCTGCAATGTAAACAATGCAGTTTCTCTAAAACTGCAATGTTTAACAATGCAGCACTACGTGCAAAAGGGTCACAGCACCCAGACTACTTCAATTAGCTGAAGTGGTCTGGGTGCCTACAGTGTCCCTTTAAGGGATTAATGAACTTTATGGTTTCTAACATGGATTTTTACACACAATATTTATACACACAACACATTAAAAAAAGCGGGGGGGGGGGGGGGGGGCACTGGTATAGAGAGGTTTGTGGGATGGTGCACAGCACAGTACTAAATATATTATGTTATGTAACTATATTGTTTTTTTATAGTTAAATTCAGTTATTGCAGTGTTAGTGTCAAAAATTTGCATTTCAGCCTTCTATGCAGTATAGTACACAAAGTATGAGCACTTTCCTCTTTCTATTGCCAATACTTTTCCCCATACAACCAAGCATTCTGCCAGCATTCTATGCTGCTCTATTACATTGTCTGCCTACATTTTATTACTGCCCTCAAATTTAAAATAATAACTAAGGTGTGTGAAGAAGACTAACATTTCAGTAACCATATAGGATTGCTTTTGCTTTCAGCCTGTCCTTCCTGACATCCCTCCTTTTGCAGTGAGGGGGACAGACGTACCTGAAGGAGGATTAGGCTGCAGGGAGAAGTTGGCCTCTGGCGCTGGATGCCAGCAAAGGTTATTGTAACCAAAAACAGTGTTTCAGTAAAGCACAGATTTTTTGGGTTGGAGTAGCCATGCAAGTGTTCGGTTCTATTTAAAGCTGTGGCATTTAAAGGAACACAATGAGCACCATAACAACTTCATAAAAATAAAGTTGTTAATGTGCCTGGAGATCATCGGTGCTGGCTAATCTTCAGGGCTTATACTGTTTAACTTCTGTCTGGCACCGTTCGGTAGCTTCCCATTCACCAAATGGCTTGCGGAAAAATACATATAGGTTTCTTTTAATGGGGAGCTACTGCTAGGCTAAGAGCATCAGCTGACCCTCTTAGCCTATCAGCAGCTCCCAGTTCAAAGGGGAGGGGCTAACTATTTGTTACTGAAAGTAAGCAGATTCCTGGGATTTTTACATTTAGTTTTATTTTCAAACCTTGCAAATAAATATTTCTTAACTATAGGGATCGGTAACCACAATATTACTGGACCTTTAACTTCGAGCCTTAAAGGGACACTCCAGGCACCCAGACCACCTCTGCCCATTGGAGTGGTCTGGGTGCCAACTCCCGCCACCCTTAACCCTGCAAGTGTAATTATTGCAGTTTTTATAAACTGCAATAATTACCGTGCAGGGTTAAGTCCTCCTCTAGTGGCTGTCTATCAGACCTGAAAAGAGTTTTAAACTTCGCTGGACGTCCTCACGCTATGCATGACGACCTCCAGCGTCGCCGGAATCCCCATAGGAAAACATTGAATAAAGCTTTCCTTTGGGGAGATCTAATGTGCGTGTGCAGCCATTGCCGCGCATGCGCATTAGGTCTCCCCCGCCGGCTGACGGTGGGGGAGGAGCGTGGACCAAGCCTGACCCAGCGCCGAGGGACATCGGCGCTGGATTCAGGTAAGTCACTGAAGGGGTTTTAACCCCTACAGCAACATGGGATAGGGTGAGGGAGCGAGGGGGGTACTGAAGGGTCCTGCAGTGCCAGGAAAACTGATATGTTTTCCTGGCTATGGAGATTACCTTTAACTCCTCTTAGCTCAGGTATTTCTTTTAAAACTTCACTTTTAGTAAATTATTTAAACTAGGTGTGAGTTGTTGCTGCACAGATAAATTGTGGTAGTTCAAGTGTTGTCACCAGAGTTTGCTTTTGAACTTGGGCAAAACCACAGTGTATTGTGAACAAAATCTTTTTTAGTAAGGTCGGTCGATTCTTTCTCAAAAGCAATTCATTTGCTTTTACCATCACACTGCTCCTCAGATCTGTAAAACTCAGATGAAATAAGAGCACAATGCTGTCAAATACAGCAGAACACATTCACAGTGTCTGCCGGAACACATTCCTTTCCGCATCAGCAGATTTATTTTTTTTCTCCATCATCTAAAAATCATCGGAAGAGACTCTTGCAAACTCAGGTCTTCAAAGGAAAGAAAGAAATAGGAAATCTGAAAGGAGTCAACATTTTTTTTTTTTTTTTTTTTTTTTTTTTGACAGTTCAAAATATTCCTTTATTTTCTTAGTGCACAAAATAACATACATGCTTGTGATGCCACAACGGCCTTGATAAGCGTATTGCAAGATCACAGGTTGATACAGTGTCATGGCATATTAAGAACTGCACATTTTTTATGTTTTCAATAAACAGGCTGAATCATAGGTCTGCGCTTAAGACCAGAGAATACAGGAGAAATGATAGAAGTACTAGTAGATATTAAACAAGCTTGATCAATTTTTTAAGGCACCGACATAGTGTCTAGCTCCAACTTATCCATGTCTAGTGTAGCTTGGGAAGCGTCCTAATCGAACAGGATTTAGTCATGGAGTATGGTCCTATATTGGATAGGTGTTCAGGCTCTATATGCTGTAAGCTGCACACATTCAAATTGTACAGGCTGTCAGTGTGCCTTAGATTGATGCTACTGGGTCACGAGTAATGCGAAGGCAGCCAAAAATAAGAAAAAAAAAACAAACAAAAAAAAAAACAAAAAAAAAACATGTGTGACTAAAAAGAGCAAAAAACATGAGGACCTTTTTACATTTAGTAAGCTAAGTAGCTGAGTTACAGGCTATCCAACTTGTCTGAGTCACTTGTAGCGAGTTGTCTTAGTGGGTTATCCAGACAAATGGATTATCGTGCTTAAGTGAATTGTATCCTAGGCTTTTAAGATTAAACATATACAGTGCTCATCAAGTTAGACTGCAGGTCCTACGTTATGCTATCCAAGTGCACTGTGGTTGAGTGTGTAAGTGTTACGCAAGCTTAAACCAAACTGACAAATAAAAGTGGTACAACATCCTAAGTAGAGATGTTTAAATCTGGAATGTTAACTAAATTAAAAGAAAACAAAACTAATGATAACATGCTCCACCAGGTTGGTATTTTATGAGTAAAGGGAGGCACCTTGGTCATTCTTAGGCAGAAAGAGATGCGTGGAACAGCACCGCTCTCGGTAGCTTCTGCCGCCACCCACCCCTTTCTCCCCACTGGCTAGTACTGGTCACCCAACACCTGTGCTAGTCTTTGGCAACACATAGGTACATAGAGTCTTCATGGTCTGGACCCAGTTGGTGCCTGCGACAAAGTTCCAGGGAGCGGCTTGCTCGTTTGGTGAGGAGATACTCGGCCACAGGTAGCATGAGTGTCGGCTCAGAGGTGACCGGGGAGTTCTCTCCATGAAGTTGAGGACAGACGCCTGAATGACGTGGCTCGTCACTCTGCGGTAGCGGCTGGCAGGGTGTCGGACTACTCTTCGCCACCCCAGCTGGTCGTGCGGTTTCCGCGGCTGACGTCGCTTTACTCGGTTGGGAGGCGGGTGCTTGTTCTGTTTGGATCTCATGCCCGGCTTCGTTCGCACTGGAGCCGAACCTCGACGTTTTGGGGGTGGGAATCCTTCCCTGCCCCTGTGCTGCGGGAGGGCTGGAGTTTGTATGCTACCAGCCTGGGGACCCACGAGACCCAGGGTCGCCCCGTGCGGGGTAGTGCGGTGAGTATCCTTCAGTCGCTGGTTCGGTCGCTGTGCTGCTCTCCACCAATGTGGCCGGTACCTCCGGACCATACCCTTCGTTGTGCTCAGCCCGGGAGGGCTCTGGGTGTGTGGAGCTGAAGTGTGGTTCCCGTCTTCGGCTCTCATCCCTGCGGCCTTTTGGTAGCGTGGGGTTGCTGGCTGCATGTAGGCCTCTAGTTTCGCCCAAAAGCGATCAAAGATTCTGTCAATAGAGTCTCTCGTGCAATCTTTAGTTGCTGCTGTAACAGTTTGGTGCCTTCGCTTGTCCGACCTTTGCATGTCAGAATGTTCCACCATCGTGGGGACCCCTGCCTCCATTTCGTATAGGGAGGTCGGTGCGCCTGTCTCTCGGTGCGGAGGCCAGAACACCCCATCCGGTGGGGACCGAGATATCCCCCATCGGTCCATAGGGGGGGGGGTGAGTTTGTTCCTCACTCTTAATGCGGTTGGCATCTGGCGGGAAGGCGGCCGTCCGACCCCCGTGCCTCCGCTAGGCCTCATGTTGCCGCTGCGGTTCCCGGTCGAGTACGTCGCCATGGATGGTACCGACAGGTCCGTGGGAGCTTTCTCCGTGTACTGAGCTCAATTGCGGTAAGTCTCCAGCAGTCAGATTCGGGTTATACGCGGTTTTTGGACTCTCTCCGCAGGAGCTCACACAACGTGCGACTTGTCGGTTAGCTGGTTCGGCTCCGCCCCCCGGAGTCAACATTTTAACATTCAAATCTACTTTTTCTTTTTTTTTTGCACAAGCAATAACTCCTTTTACAACAAAAAATGTCATGCTCAGAAGAAGTTTGTGTAAATAGATAATTTGGTCTGGTTCTTTGATCAGAAGAATAAGTATGAGTCTCCGGGCTACCATGCTGGAACATCTTTGGAAAGTTATCAGTTAATAACTTTCATGTTCGGGAGAAGGAGGTCCAACGTTGTGAGGGAGTAAGCTCTAAAACGATTTCTAAAAGGTTTGCACATTATTTACAATATGTATTTGTCTATAATCAACATTTAACCAAAATGTGCCTGGCATAAGGACTCTTATCGAATGGTATGCCCATCACGAAACGCACACCAGAAACTGACTGGAAAAAGATAGAAAACCCAGCACGGGATAGAAAGACATGGCTTTAACTGGATGAATGGTGACATAATAAAGTACCATCAGGAAGATTAGCATTGTCAAAAAGTAAAGCCAATTACAGGGTTCCAGAACTACACATGAATGAGAGAAGACAAGTCAAGGAATCCAGAAAGTAGAAGTTGAACAGTCAACTAACAGAGATAATTGAAATTATGATCTCAATGACTTAAAAATGTGCCTGACTAACGAATGCCACAACCTGTATTGCAAATGTATTCCAACTTACCCTGATGTCGCCGTTGTGGCGCACCAAGGCTATTTGTCACTTTTGAGCACAACAAAAATAAAGAATATTACAAAAAAAACTAACAGAGATAAAAGCTAATTTTAATTTAAGGAATGGGCGGATGGATGTTAGAACCATACAAACGTGACAAGCAGCAAAAAGGAGCAGGTTTAGAAAGGGAACAGAAATAGAGAACAGTAGGGCCATCTGCATGCACCCAACAATACGTGTTTGCAGGTCACACATCAGAGCTAGAACATTTAGATTACGTCAGATAGGGATTGCGCTAAAAAGGCTGTATGGACGTATCAGACTTTAGAATTGATGTTGGAAAGTGGCATTATATGAGAGAGCTTGGATAATTCATAAATCGAGAATCAAGGAAAAGTAAGTCGATGGATTCTCCCCTGTCCCTCTGAGTTTGTTTGAATTTAAACCCCTTACATAGTTGTAGCAACGTATTCAAAAACATCTTTAGATCTAAAATACCTTAAAACGTAAGGAGGAGTTTTTTTTTTTTTTTTTACATTTTGAACAGCAGGAAAATATGATTATTAACAGACAGACTACAATTCAAATAATTAATGGGAATACAGAACAACTGGATTTTGTCTGAACACTTTAATAATTATTCTTCAAAGCGTCATGCTATAATAATAATAATTCCTACTGCAATAATAATAATAATAAGGTGATAATAAGGAATGTTCTGAATGTACCCTGACAAACGCGGTTTATTAAATTAGAAGACAAAGCCCCGGTTTTCCCTTTACAAAGCATAAAAGCATTAATTAATAGATGTTCCGTTGAAAATGCGGTTTAATCCATCACAGTCTATTTTATTAGTAAATGTTCCAAGGAAGAATACCAGTAGAACAGTCATACCTCATCTCATGTCTCAATACACAGCCACGAAGCGCATGACAGTGGAAATAATGAAAGGTGAAGGAGTAAGGAGTAATTGAGCATTTCATCGTTTGCTGTCCCTTAGGACATGAGTCAGGCACTTTAAGAATTAGTGTTATTTATTAAGGAATGAATAGTGGCAGTGCTTCACCATAACTAGGCATTATTAATAGGGTTATTTACACACACAAACTGGACGGCAGGAATATTAAATATTGCATGTTCCATTGATTCCGAATGGTATATTTTTCAAAAATAACCCTGACTTACTTTCTATGACACGAACAACGATAAAAAGGTGCCCGCATAGACAGAGAGAGGTACAGCAGCAGAACCTTTAACTCTGGTTCTCTTGGAACCGTAATGACAAATCTCAAGGATTTTTTTTGAACTGAATAGAAAATGGGCTTAAAATGTTCAAACAATTTGTGATTGGATCAGGCTACCACTTCTGATGATGTCAGCAGACTGTTTTATTTTTTTAGTAGTTATGGTAAGGTGTGGAACTGCACTCTATCCCTTTAAGCAGTATGTAGCTGGGTGCAACTCGGACAGTCTCAGTACCAGAGACCAAATGCTGAATAACAAATAGAAGAAAGGTCCAGGCACTCCAAGGTACAAGCAAGGCAATTTTATTGAACCCACTCCATCACAACGTTTCGACCTACACGGTCTTTGTTTTATTTTTTTAGGCAAACAGCATGCAGAGTTAAAGCTTCTGGCTTGAATACAGTAAGAGTTTTACTATATTTATGGAGGCATGAGGGGCCCAGGGGGGCTAGATGGTCGTGTTAACACTATAGGGTCAGGAATACATGTAGTTGCACTGGTGACTATAGTGTCCCTTTAAAGCAGCACTGTCACTATCTGAGGACTTTGCAGAATTTGCAAAGACCCCCCCCAAAGGTGACATCCCAGCTGGGGACGGCAGGGAAAGGTGTGTTCTACACATCTGAACCTGCTGCCACCTTCCTCTGGCATGTCTTCTTCAGCTCCTGGTGCTTTAATGCCAGAGCCAACGGCATTGCTGTATTCTCGCACACGCATGAGAATACAGCATTGAGGTCAACGGATGATCCACTGACACTCCCAGTTCCCTAGCATCAAGGTCTATGGAGGATCCACTGACACTCCCAATTCCCTAGCATCAAGGTCTATGGAGGATCCACTGACACTCCCAGTTCCCTAGCATCAAGGTGTATGGAGGATCCACTGACACTCCCAGTTCCCTAGCATCGAGGTCTATGGAGGATCCACTGACACTCCCAGTTCCCTAGTATCAAGGTCTATGGAGGATCCACTGACACTCCCAGTTCCCTAGCATTGAGGTCTATAGAGGATCCACTGACACAGCCAGTTCCCTAGCATCAAGGTCTATGGAGGATCCACTGACACTCCCAGTTCCCTAGCATTGAGGTCTATAGAGGATCCACTGACAGCCAGTTCCCTAGCATCGAGGTCTATAGAGGATCCACTGACACAGCCAGTTCCCTAGCATTGAGGTATATAGAGAATCCCCTGACACAGCCAGTTCCTTAGCATTGAGGTCTATAGAGGATCCAGAGACACAGCCAGTTCCCTAGCATTGAGGTATATAGAGAATCCCCTGACACAGCCAGTTCCCTAGCATTGAGGTCTATAGAGGATCCAGTGACATAGCCAGTTCCCTAGCATTGAGGTCTATAGAGAATCCCCTGACACAGCCAGTTCCTAGCATTGAGGTCTATGGACACAGCCAGTTCCCTAGCATTGAGGTCTACGGAGGAACCACTGACACAGCCAGTTCCCTAGCATTGAGGTCTATAGAGGATCCACTGACACAGTCAGTTTCCTAGCATTGAGGTCTATAGAGGATCCACTGACACAGCCAGTTCACTAGCATTGAGGTCTATGGAGGAACCACTGACACAGCCAGTTCCCTAGAATTGAGGTCTATGGAGAAGCCACTGACACAGCCAGTTCCCTAGCATCGAGGTCTATGGAGGATCCACTGACACAGCCAGTTCCCTAGCATTGAAGTCTATGGAGGATCCACTGACACAGCCAGTTCCCTAGTATTGAGGTTTATAGAGGATCCACTGACACAGCCAGTTTCCTAGCATTGAGGTCTATGGAGGATCCACTGACACAGCCAGTTCCCTAGCATCGAGGTCTATGGAGGATCCACTGGCACAGCCAGTTCCCTAGCATTGAGGTCTATAGAGGATCCACTGACACAGCCAGTTCCCTAGTATTGAGGTTTATAGAGGATCCACTGACACAGCCAGTTTCCTAGCATTGAGGTCTATAGAGGATCCACTGACACAGCCAGTTCCCTAGCATCGAGGTCTATGGAGGATCCACTGGCACAGCCAGTTCCCTAGCATTGAGGTCTATAGAGGATCCACTGACACAGCCAGTTCCCTAGCATCGAGGTCTATGGAGGATCCACTGACACAGCCAGTTCCCTAGCATTGAAGTCTATGGAGGAACCACTGACAAAGCCAGTTCCCTAGTATTGAGGTTTATAGAGGATCCACTGACACAGCCAGTTCCCTAGCATCGAGGTCTATGGAGGATCCACTGGCACAGCCAGTTTCCTAGCATTGAAGTCTTTAGAGGATCCACTGACACAGTCAGTTTCCTAGCATTGAGGTCTATAGAGGATCCACTGACACAGCCAGTTCCCTAGAATTGAGGTCTATGGAGAAACCACTGACACAGTCAGTTTCCTAGCATTGAGGTCTATGGAGGATCCACTGACACAGCCAGTTCCTAGCATTGAGGTCTATAGAGGATCCACTGACACAGCCAGTTCCCTAGCATCGAGGCCTATGGAGGATCCACTGACACAGCCAGTTTCCTAGCATTGAGATCTATAGAGGATCCACTGACACAGTCAGTTTCCTAGCATTGAGGTCTATAGAGGATCCACTGACACAGCAAGTTCACTAGCATTGAGGTCTATGGAGGAACCACTGACACAGCCAGTTCCCTAGAATTGAGGTCTATGGAGAAACCACTGACACAGTCAGTTTCCTAGCATTGAGGTCTATGGAGGAACCACTGACACAGCCAGTTCCCTAGCATTGAGGTCTATAGAGGATCCACTGACACAGCCAGTTCCCTAGCATCGAGGTCTATGGAGGATCCACTGACACAGCCAGTTCCCTAGCATTGAAGTCTATGGAGGATCCACTGACACAGCCAGTTCCCTAGTATTGAGGTTTATAGAGGATCCACTGACACAGCCAGTTTCCTAGCATTGAGGTCTATGGAGGATCCACTGGCACAGCCAGTTCCCTAGCATTGAGGTCTATAGAGGATCCACTGACACAGCCAGTTCCCTAGCATCGAGGTCTATGGAGGATCCACTGACACAGCCAGTTCCCTAGCATTGAAGTCTATGGAGGAACCACTGACAAAGCCAGTTCCCTAGCATTGAAGTCTATGGAGGATCCACTGACACAGCCAGTTTCCTAGCATTGAGGTCTATGGAGGATCCACTGACACAGCCAGTTCCCTAGCATCGAGGTCTATGGAGGATCCACTGGCACAGCCAGTTTCCTAGCATTGAAGTCTTTAGAGGATCCACTGACACAGTCAGTTTCCTAGCATTGAGGTCTATAGAGGATCCACTGACACAGCCAGTTCACTAGCATTGAGGTCTATGGAGGAACCACTGACACAGCCAGTTCCCTAGAATTGAGGTCTATGGAGAAACCACTGACACAGTCAGTTTCCTAGCATTGAGGTCTATGGAGGATCCACTGACACAGCCAGTTCCTAGCATTGAGGTCTATAGAGGATCCACTGACACAGCCAGTTCCCTAGCATCGAGGCCTATGGAGGATCCACTGACACAGCCAGTTTCCTAGCATTGACGTCTATAGAGGATCCACTGACACAGCCAGTTTCCTAGCATTGAGGTCTATAGAGGATCCACTGACACAGCCAGTTGAGGTCTATAGAGGATCCACTGACACAGCCAGTTCCCTAGCATTGAGGTCTATGGAGGATCCACTGACACAGCCAGTTCCCTAGCATTGAGGTATATGGAGGATCCACTGACACAGCCAGTTACCTAGCATTGAGGTCTATGGAAGATCCACTCACACAGCCAGTTACCTAGCATTGAAGTCTATGGAGGATCCACTGACACAGCCAGTTCCCTAGCATTGAGGTATATGGAGGATCCAGTGACACAGCCAGTTCCCTAGCATCGAGGTCTATAGAGGATCCACTGACACAGCCAGTTTCTTAGCATTTAAGTCTATGGAGGATCCACTGATACAGAAAGTTCCCTAGCATTGAGGTCTATGGAGGATCCACTGACACAGACAGTTCCCTAGCATTGAGGTATATGGAGGATCCACTGACACAGTCAGTTTCCTAGCATTGAAGTCTATAGAGGATCCATTGACACAGCCAGTTCCTAGCATTGAGGTCTATGGAGGAACCACGGACACAGCCAGTTCCTAGCATTGAGGTCTATGGAGTATCCACTGACACAGCCAGTTTCGTAGCATCGAGGTCTATAGAGGATCCACTGACACAGCCAGTTTCCTAGCATTAAAGTCTATGGAGGATCCACTGACACAGCCAGTTTCCTAGCATTGAAGTCTATGGAGGATCCACTGACACAGTCAGTTTCCTAGCATTGAGGTCTATAGAGGATCCCTTGACACAGCCAGTTACCTAGCATTGAGGTCTATGGAGGATCCACTCACACAGCCAGTTACCTAGCATTGAGGTCTATAGAGGATCCCCTGACACAGCCAGTTCCCTAGAATTGAGGTCTATGGAGGAACCACTGACACAGCCAGTTCCCTAGCATTGAGGTCTATGGAGGAACCACTGACACAGCCAGTTCCCGAGCATTGAGGTCTATAGAGGATCCACTGACACAGCCAGTTTCCTAGCATTGAGGTCTATGGAGGATCCACTGACACAGCCAGTTCCTAGAATTGAGGTCTATAGAGGATCCACTGACACAGCCAGTTCCCTAGCATTGAGGTCTATGGAGGATCCACTGACACAGCCAGTTTCCTAGCATTGGTTAGCATACACCTCTATTGGTATCAGTATTGATAATACCTCACCTTCTCATTCGTCCTACCTGGAGCAAAAGAGGCCATGAGGTGTCTCAGGAAGGGCAAGGTAATGGGCCAGATCATAAACAAAACATAGGCACGTTTCTATGAATTAAAGAGGAAAGCACAGGGAAAAAAATAAACAACTAAACAACTTTAGAAATTATGTTGTCCCTGGAAATTTATGTATCCAATTTGCCTCGACATGTTTTAGAAAACAATAACAGCTAAATAATGTTTGCATTGGTTTCGTACTGAATTTATTATAATACCTTTTTGCAAATACTAAAGTTGTAATTTCATTCTAACTTTTCAGCATACTGATGATACATTTGATATACACTAGTTATAGTTATACAAATTAGATATTATTCTATCTTGTAAAAAGCTGGTATTGTGATGTGTGAAATATATCACTTAAAGGACCACTCTAGGCACCCAGACCACTTAATGAAGTGGTCTGGGTGCCAGGTCCCTCTAGGATTAACCCTTTTTATTATAAACATAGCAGTTTCAGAGAAACTGCTATGTTTATACTGAGGGTTAATCCAGCCTCCAAATCCTCTAGTGGCGGTCTCACTGACAGCCGCTAGAGGCGCTTGCGTGATTCTCACTGTGAAAATCACAGTGAGAGCACGCAAGCGTCCATAGGAAAGCATTGTAAATGCTTTCCTATGCGACCGGCTGAATGCGAGCGCGGCTCCTGCCGCGCATGCGCATTCAACCGATGACGTCTCAAGGAAGAAGGAGAGGAGGAGGAAAGCTCCCCGCCCGGCGCTGGAGAAAGAGGTAAGTTTAACCCCTTCCTCCCCTCAGAGCCCGACGGGAGTGGGTCCCTGAGGGTGGGGGCACCCTCAGGGCACTCTAGTGCCAGGAAAACGAGTATGTTTTCCTGGCACTAGAGTGGTCCTTTAAGTACTATCAAAGACTAGAACAATACGGTTTTGTTACTTTTATTGACTTACACGTGCACTGCATATGTAAAGCTAATAGCTTGTTTCCTTAGAACCTTAAAGGAACACTATAGGGTCAGCAATACAAACTTGTAATCCTGACCCAATAGTGTTAAAAACACTATTTGGTGACCATTCCCCCCCTTTACCCCCCTTAAATAGGATAAAAACTATTTTATTGCAGCACTGCGTGTGTCTACTGGCGCTGGTTTCGTCCTTTTGGCTGAGATCATAAGAATTGAACTGATAGGAAAGTATTGGATTGGCTGAAATTGTCAGTTGTGATGATTTCAGCCAAGGAGGTAGAGCCTATAACCGCCCTGGCCAATCAGCATCTCCTCATAGAGATGCATCGATTCAATCCATCTCTATGAGGAATGTTCAGCATCTCCAGGCTGCAGAATGTCAATGCTGCACATTGTGCAGCACTAAGCCAGGAAGCACCTCTAGTCACAGTCTGAGAAGTGGCTACTAGAGAAGTTCCTAGGCATCAATGTGAACACTGCCTTTACTCTAAAAAGTCAGTGTTTACATTAAAAATCCTGAAGAAACTGACTATACTCACCAGGACAACTACAATAGGCTATAGGAGTATAGTGTCCCTTCAATATGCATCAAAGTTGGACAATGCATTATAAGTGACGTCCCTATTCTGCATACAGAATAGGGACGTCTCAGCTGCTTTTCAAACTGCAATTCCCATAACTCTAGGAGTTGTGTACTGGGACTCGGATAAATGTTGAGGTCCTCATCAGACTTCCTTGAACTGCAGATTTTTCAAACTATATATTTGCTAGAAATGCTGACAGCACAACATACGGATTCAATTATATACTCTTTTATATGAGTTATGAGTACATAACAGGAACATTTTAAGGGTTTATTAATATTATTTTAATCCATATCCTTATTTTTTTACACATTAAAATATGCAAATTGGATACGTTGACACTATGAAGCCAAGTTGTGTATGTTCTATAGAATGTTTATCAGCCACATAGCTTTTTACAAGGAGAGGCCTGCATTCCTTGGGTCGGTTATGTCAGCAGTTTAGCTGTTAAGTTTATATTAGGTCTACTTAAGTCATCCAGATCACATCAGCTCAATAAAGCGGCCTGGGTGCCATGGACCTGTCATTTTCACTTACATTGCAGATTTGTAGGAACCGCAATGACTACATTGCAGGGTTAAATCAAACTCTAGTAGCTGTCTTCCTGACTAGAGGCTCTTCCTGCTTCAGAACGGAGTAAAAGCTCTGTCCTGGAATCAAATCCGTCTGAAAGCAGCATTTGATCGAAGCCGTACATGCCTAGTTCCTATCCAATGCTTCTCTTTGAAAAGCACTGGTTTAGATGACACTGTGGACATCTTGATGACATCATCATAAGCAAAATGGACAGCTGCAAGAAGCCAGAGCTAAATGTAAGCTTATTTGAGCAGGGCTCAACACCCTTTGTTCCTGTGCATCCAACATGTCTTGTTCCAAATACTTGTCTGTTAGTCCACCCAATGTACAGAGCTACAGAATTCATTTGCATTTTCTAAATACTTATAAAAAATAAAATAAAAAAAACAGACCAAAGAGCAAGGTGAATTATATTTTTACAACCAAAATTGAATATTCCTGAAATAATCATTATTATTTTGGGGACTATGGATTCCCTGTTACCATGGTCATAAATAAATCATATAGCACTTAAATTACATATCCACACAAAATATACTCTGAGGTTTCCTGTATAAAATCACAGTTTTTGAATTTCCTGCCGTGGGGCACATAATGACAGACTACAAGTCACACCACATACCAAACAGAAACCTCACACGCTTCACGCCTGGATACATCATTACATATATTGCTAGATATTACTTACGGAAGAATTTGCATGTATAAACATGTCACCCACATACTTGTATATATAAATATATGACATGTCTATAACACTGCATCCATAAGATAGATCTCCCTTTTATGAAACAGATTTCAAGTATAAATAAATGTTTGTAATTGGCAATGTATCGGGACCTCAGAATGGAGCCTGGTTGTAAGAGGCTTGCCTTAAAGCAGGCTTGCACTTATTGCCTCTCTTGAACATATACCATTGATTAAAACATTTGACATCACCTACAATCAGGGCCGGACTGGGATAAAAATTTGGCCCGGGCATTTTTTTATCACAGCGGCCCACTAAGAAGGGGCGGTGCAGAGAGGGCGTGTTTTGTCGTCACTAACGACAAACACGCCCCCTTCTCAAAGTGCAGGCCAGGGCAGACCATGCGCAGAGCTCTGCTAAAGAGCTCTAGCATGAGAAAAAAGCCCTGTATTTGTTCTGCACAGTGCAAGCAAATTTAATAACATGCTTGCACTGTGTTTCCTTGCAACTTGTCTCTGGTGTCTCTATAAATGGATACCAGGAGACAAAAATGCCAGGAAAGAGTATCGTGCTGTGTTTGGAGCCTGCTTGTGGGATTGTGTGTGTGTGTGTATAGAGTGAGCTGATTGTGGTGTGGTATTGTGTAATAAGGTCGGTTTTAGTCGTGTTGTGTTTGTGGTGTAATGTAATGCATATGTGGCTAGGGTCTGTAAAGAATGTGTGTATAGGGGATGTAGCAAGTGTGTGCATACAGGCTATAGTGTGTGTGTGTGTGTGTGTATATGTGATGTAGTGTTTGTAGAGAGTGTGTGTTTAGGGGTGTAGTATGTGTTTGCTTACAAGGAATCTAGTGTGTGTATAGGGTATCCAGAGTGTGTATGTCAGGAATGTAGTGTGTGTGTGCGTGTGTGTATATATATATATATTTGGAAGTATTGTGTATGTGTGTTTTGGGGAGGTTCGGTGTGTATGTGAGGGGTGCAGTATGTGTGTATGAGGGTGCTGTGTGTGATGTGTTTTGTGATAGTGCTGAGTGTGATGTGTGTGAGTCCTGAGTGTGATGTGTGTGAGAGTGCTGAGTGTGATAGTGCTGTGGATGATGTGTGTGAGTGCTGAGGGTGATGTGTGTGAGAGTGCTGTGTGTGAGAGTGCCGAGTGTGATAGTGCTGTGGATGATGTGCGTGAGTGCTGAGTGTGATGTGTGTGAGAGTGCTGTGTATGATGTGTTTTGTGATAGTGCTGAGTGTGATGTGTGTGTGAGTCCTAAATGTGATGAGTGTGATAGTGCTGTGGATGATGTGTGTGAGTGCTGAGTGTGATGTGTGTGAGAGTTCTGTGTGTGATGGGTGTGAGAGTGCTGTGTGTGAAAGTGCTGTGATGGGTGTGAGAGTGTTGTGTGTGAAAGTGCTGTGATGGGTGTGAGACTGCTGTGTGTGATGGGTGTGAGAGAGCTGTGTGTGAAAGTGCTGTGATGGGTGTGAGAGTGCTGTGTGTGATGGGAGTGAGAGTGCTGTGTGTGATGGGAGTGAGAGTGCTGTGTGTGATGGGAGTGAGAGTGCTGTGTGTGATGGGAGTGAGAGTGCTGTGTGTGATGGGAGTGAGTGCTGTGTGTGAAAGTGCTGTGATGGGAGTGAGAGTGCTGTGTGTGATGGGAGTGAGAGTGCTGTGTGTGATAGTGCTGTGTGTGCTGTGTGTGAATGTTAGAAGGGATTGAGTGTTGGGGGGGTAAAATAAATAAAAAAGTATGCATTATGTCCCCCCCTCCCTTCTTACCTTTAGCCTGGGAGGGGGGGACCGGCATGCTGGTGAGTGGGTGGGGGGGACCGGCACTCCGACACCATCCCTGGTGGTCCAGTGGTGAGTGAACTCTAGCCTGAGGGCTAGAGTTCACTCTCGCGAGATCCGGTCGTTGCCATGGCAACGCGCCGGATCTCGCGAGAGGAACCCGGCGGAGCTGCAAGATAGAGCTCCGCTGGGTCCTCTACCTCCCTCCCCAGCCGCATGTCTATCCAAGGGGGCCGGTGAGGGAGATCTATGATCTCCTCACCGGCCCTTCATTGAAAACAGCGGGGCCGGCGCTCGGATAGTGCCGGCCCTGCATAGACCGGCAGGGGAGATCCTGGGACCTTCCCCTGCCGGCCTCGGCCCATGGCCACCGCGGCCCACCGGGCATTTGCCCGGTGTGCCCGATGGCCAGTCCGGGCCTGCCTACAATGATTTAGATATAACCTTTTTTTATATGAATAGTTAGTAAATGACATCACAATCCATTTCAGTCAGGTCAAACATTGCAAATGAGGAGAACTGGAAACATTTGGGTTTAGTCATAAAACGTGTTGTGATCTGAAAAGTAGTGAAATGGGGCAGTCACCATGGAAAATAGTGGCATACCGACCAAGTGTCCTTGTCTAGGAGGTACTCTCCCTGTTCTGGGCCCAAATTTCTCTGTCCCGCTTTTTTAAGGAGCTCCATATTTTTAACAGAGCTTCACAGCCATAATACTCACAGTAATGTATCTTTAAATCACAGTAGATGTGCTTAGAAATCAGCCTGCCTAAATAAGATACATTGCTCTGGTTCTAAATTATATTTAGTTGCAAAATATTGTTATTAGTAGGTCACCTGAAATTTCACAGAACAGCCCAGCCCCTGACCACACCCCTAAAGTTAAAGGAATTCAATATTGTAAGGAATACAAAGTTGTCTTCTTAACACCATAGTTCTCTCTGCCCCCACTCCCCCACTCTAGTGCACCCCAGTCATTGAAAGGGTTTAAAAAAACAAACAAAAAAAAAACTTTCAGTACTCACCCAAGCCCAGTGCCAATCTCCCTCAACGCTTTGTAGGCACTCTGCCTCCTCTGACGTCACTCGACAAGGGTACCTAATGGGAATGCACAGCGAGCTCCACAAGCACATTAGGCCCTCCCCATTGGAAGGCATTTGTCTCACGCAGCCTTGAGTGCTGTGCAAAAGCACGTTGAGTGCCATGCATGGCACACATGCCATAGGTTGCTGACCTCAGACTGTACCTTTAAATCCTAGATTATAGAAAAACTAAGAAGGTGAGTATCTTGTTTATTTTTTTTATTTTGTGTGTTACTAAATTAGGGTTCAGCTTCAGCCCGGAGGTCGCTTTAAGTAAACCATAAATGTAATTGTGAAATAACTTATATAATTCAATTGATGTTCTAGTATTTACTAATATATGTTTACTTATATTTGAAGTTAATTGTGAATCTTGTAGAATTGCATTATTTGTAATATTAAAACCATATATTTGGTTCTGCAAGAGCTATTCTACCACGCATAATTTCTAAATCAAGGCTTTTCTAATACTTGTATAGTCCAATACACTTCAGTGAATATATGTTTCCCCAATGTCTGTCCTGAATTTGGATAATCAAGGCTGCTTTAGCCAGAGAAGCACAAACCTAAACAAGTTATGACTTGTTATATAATTTATTAAGTTTATAAAAGCCATCTAATGTAATAAAAAATTTTAATAGAGTAATGAACTAGTGAATTTGCTTGTTATGCATGCATATTAAACTTGGCAAAAACAAATAAAAACAATGAACCATTATATTTAAACTGTAATGGTTACTATGTTATGGCTGGCTAGTATTTCACTAAAGGCAACAGAAGCCATGAAACGGAAATATCCGTAGCCAACTAAAAATCAATTGACAACAAAACCACTATTTGCTATAATGTTTGAGGATTTTTAATATGAATCTGTCCCACTTTTACAAGTTAAAATATTTCATATTTGACTCTATAGGACAAAAGAACATTCCAAGCACAATAACCACTACAGTGCTCTGGAGTAGTTATGGTTCTAGGAGCGTCTTGGTGTGGAATGGTTTGCCTTCTACCAGGAGTCTGTCAGAGCGCCACTCTCTGGACTCCTCTACAGCACAGTAAGAGACAGTGGCTCAAACTCAGGAGCATCCATTAGCTCTCCTGAGTTTAGCAGATCAATACAAGGCTAACACAGTGCCTAAATTCAGGCAAGTGTTCATAATCTATAAACATTGTATAAATTAAAAACATACATGTTGGGGGGCGGAGCCAGGCAGCCAAACCAGCCAGACACACGCTTGCTGAGCTCCGAGACAAAAAAGCACAAAATGGCGGTATCCTACAGGAATTTTTCCGGCGAAAAACGCAGGGTACCTCCTCCACCCACAATGGGTCGAAAGTCTAAAAAATCCAGGGCAGATAAACCCACGGAAGGCAGGAACATCGAGGAATACCTCCGTCGGGCGCAAGGAGTCGGCGGGTCCAAGATGGCCGCCGACACGGACGGCTACTCTGACTCCTCTGAGGAGATGTTACAAAGCAGAGGCGCAGCGGACCTCCTGCAGTCACTACAGCCCTTGCGGGCCTCACAGAGCATGCAGTCAGCGCCTGTGACAGCGAACACGCTGAAAGAAATGCTCACCGACCTCCAAAAAACACTGACATTAAAGTGTGCGGGCTTTCAGAAGAAATACCTACCATGGAGCTCCCGCACCTTATGAGAAGACTGGTGGAGTCCCTCTTGCAACCCAAACAAGCAAAAAGCATATCATTTGAGGGGGTGTTTCGAATTCCGAAGCCAAGAGGGGCCCCGGAACAAGCATCCAGGGATGTGGTAGTACGCTTCCACTCCCTCAGAGACAAAATGCTGGTACAAAATGCGTTGAGGGGAACTTCCCCCCATATCTTTGAGAACATGCAGCTCTCATTTTATGCGGACCTTACAGGAGACACCATGCTGTGGAGGAAGTCCTTGCAGCCCTTCACTAGCCAACTCAGAGCTCGAGACATCAACTACCGATGGAGGTCGCCACGTATACTTCAGATACAGCGGGGAGAGGTGACCTACTCGGTACAAACCTTACAACAAGCGGCTGACCTCTTGAACACTCTGGGACTCTCAAGTGACTCTCTCCCGTTGCCCGCAACGAAGGGGATCCCCACGACGCAGCACTCGAGGATCCGGTCACAGGCTACACAAGCGACGACATCCAAGGCACGCTCCACTACTCCGGCATCAGCCCCCACATGAAGCACAGAGACAGACTCTTGGGACTTGAACTGCTCATACCATACAGCTCAGCCCTCTATTGGCAGCGGACTCAATGGTGCCTGACACTCTACTACCTGGTTATATGTTTATGTATATGTTTATGTTTAGTTTAATTTTTCAGTTACCCTTATGAGCTCACAAAGTTTTAACAAGCATTTTTCTGCCTACCACTCCTACTAGATGACGTTAGTTTGCAAACACGACCACTCACGACCCCCCGCCTCTATACCACAATAGCACCTGTGGGATACATCAGAGGCGTAATATATCTTTGGGGCTAAGGGCCCATTGCCACACGTACCCGCATAGCCCACGAGAACTATACACTACCAAGGGCAATGGAACCCTCCACACTGACAGCCTACACTGTGCCATAGTCACATTTTTAGAACAGCCCCACTAGCTTCCACTCCCCGCGACACTCGCTAAATTTTAATTGGCCTACTGACCTCATGGCAGGGACCCCGGACCCACAGACCTGTACGTAGACGACGATGAATCCCACTAATGGGGATTAACACCCCACACATGTAGGTTACAGACCACGGTTTTTAACATCAGACACCGCGGCACACCAGCCAGACATACACCTTGTGTCATTCAAGCATTGTTACTATCCGCTGGAGTCTTAATGATTGATGAGAAATAATATCTAAAATGTGCGACACATCATGCCATTACCTAACATGTATATATTCGCTTTTGTATCCGCTGTTGTGGCGTCCTGAAACTGTTATGTACTTATCCGCACAACGAAAAATAAAGAATTAAAAAAACAAAACAAAAAAAAAAGCGAGACGGTCGCAACCCCTGTGAACTACGATCCATTGCCAACGTCCGAGCCTCACAAGGCGACCCCAAGCCTGAGCACGTCCAGAGAGCATGGGGCGCCGATCTAAAAACATTGTGGCTCGGCTTCCGAGATATTGGGAGTTTACACCGGCAGCCACAACACTAGGCACCAACCAAGATGGCACTGATTGAGGCCTATTCCACAGCCTCCTCTGAAGCAGAGAGTGTGCAGGAGGAGGAATATCTTACCATCAGGCACGTCTCCCAGGCATTGGCTTCACAGTCTTTGGGGCTGGAAGATAATACTCCTTGCTTGAAACCGTCCTAACTTATGTTTGTTTTTACATTATGCAAATCCCCTCCCCCCCCCCACCATGTGTTTATATATACTCTTTGCATTCCCATCTGGCTTCGTAAGCTGTCGTACTCCGCTACACTACCCCCCCAATACCTACTCTACCCAGTGCCATATTCTATGCCTAGATGCTTCAGTTATATATCAAAGCCCATGGCATGCATAATACACAGCAGAGGCACTCACAATGTTATCAGATGTCGAAAAGGCTAGTTTTGTTCCGTTATTTCACTCTTGTTTTATTTAACCCCTTAAGGACAAGACAGAAAATTTCCGTCATACAGTATTTTTCCAGCAGGGTCTATTACCTTGCTGGTAACTATGAGCCCCAAGTATCGTTTGATTCCTGGGGCTCCCCTCTCTCACCTGGGCCAGAATTAGTGGCCCTAGACTGACCAAAGCTCTGTTTGCAGAGCTCAAAGTGAGCACTGCAAACAAGCATTTAAATTGGGCTTTAAATCCCCACTATTACAATTTGGTGTGATCGGGGTTAAAACCCTGCTCACACAAGGGAGTTCCAGGTATCAATGGAAACCTGGGGCTCCCCTCTATCAGCTGGGGACATTTTTTGTGACCCCAGTCTTTTTGATGAGCTACATGTATCTGCTTAAATAGACATTTAAATGCCTATATCTAGATTGTGGTGTAAGCAGGGTTAAATCCCTGCTCACACCAGGAAACCCAGGTATCACTAGAAACCTGGGTCTCCCTTCTGTCAGTTGGGTCGTTTTTAATGTCCCCAGATTGACAGCTGAGCTGCATGCAGAACTCAAAGTGAGATCGGCATGCAGCTGTTTAAATGGGGATTTAAATCCCCATAGAGCACAATGCACTGTGAGCAGGGTTAAATCCCTGCTCACACTAGGAAACCCAGGTATCAATAGATACCTGAGGCTTCCCTCTGTCAGTTGGGGTCATTTTTAGTGGCCCCAGACTTTTTGATGAGCTGCATGCAAGCAACATACCACTGTCTGCAAATACAAAAATAATTTAAAATACTGTTTAGTAGATATACCCCCACTGAAAAAATTTATGCATGTTTTCAGTGGGGGTATATCTACTAAACAGTATTTTAATTTGTTTTGTATTTGCACAGTGGAGTGTGCCTTTAAGGTAAATGTTGACCATATAGGCCAACAGCATTTTACTTTATATATAGTTAACATTTTCTTTTTGCAATAGTATTCATTTTTGTAGCAGTACTGATTCTATACATTGATCTGTCAAATTTGTTTTATATATATATTCACCTTCAAAAATTATTGGTGTATAATAAATGGGGTAAACTTGGCAAATTCTATTTTGTAGTGATGTATAAAACACACGTAGAGTTATATTTCTAATTAATTTAATTATAGAAACAGCTTTAATCTTGCTCTTGTCTTCAGTTACTCAGAGAGACCTCCTGAGCAGCTCTGTTTGCAACCATTAATGACGGTCAACCCCTGGGTGTGATGTCGGAACTTCGAGTTGGTTTCACAGGGACTTTACCCTGCAGAACAGGCTGCCCTTATAAACTGCTAAAGATCACAGTGAAATGTCATCAATGGCCTATATATAGCTCACGGAACACTGCTGAAAAATCTTCTATTTAGCAAAGCTCTATTTATCTTTTTTTTTTTTTAAATAGCCTATGATTATGTGTTGGGAAATAAAATAAAAATTTGAGCAATTACCTGAGCAGGTACCTATCGGATGGCAAGCCACTGGGGCTGTTGTCTATTTTCAATGTTCTCATAAACTCTTGCTTGTGATCAATGATTTAAAGGGCATGTACCGCATATACATAAGCACTCACTAGGTCGACTAAATTATGATTTATTTTTTTGACTAGGAAATATCAAACATATTCAATATACAATTCTAGATTAGAGAATAACACTTACAGTGATGATTTTTTATTTTTTTTTGGTACATTCCGATACATAATACTGGCAGTTTATAAGTATTTTATTGGTTTGGATCGATTAAATCACACTGTTTCAGGCTTATCAGAAGCAGAAACATTTCAGTTTGAATACTGACTCTGACATCTATAGTTCACATATAAAATATTGGATTCGGTCATTTAATGGCTATCGGACATAATCCATCCAGCGGGCAAAAAAATTCAATGAAAAGTTATTGCTGCCCAGTTGCTTTTAATATACAGATGGGACCTGGCACAAGTCACCTCCTTGTCCCCACCAAATTAAATAACAGGAGTCGACAGATCACTGTTAACCAACTTGTGGCCAGTAGGTGGGGGCGATTACATGAAAAAAAGTTGGGGTAATTAACTAAATAATATACATGCAGGACTTAGTGTCCCCTCCTGCCCCCAATTGTGGTCAGCAGTTTGGGGCTCTAAATATAATGAAAGGGGGGACCTATTGTCCTCCCCAGCCTCACACATAAGGGGCTTTCACAATCAGAGCAGGATAAGTCATTTAAAAAGGCTCATAAATGTGATTCTGTAGAATATTTATCAGATTTTTTTTTATCAACTAGCCAACCGATCATTCATGCTTGGCTGCTAGAATTTTGGCTGGCATTAAAAAACCCAGTCTAAATTCGATAAATATATAAACTAAAACCAGTTGATAATGTTAGACTGGGTCTTGCCAATAAAATGTAATGAAGACCATTGTTGCAAAATGCTTTTATAAACAGTGCATTAACGAAAACTAAAACCTGTATTGAACCATTTATACATATAGACAGTTTGTCATATCTCTAATTTATCTGTTTCTATGTAAACCACTTGACGCTTCCTCGAAGGATACTTTAATACGAAGCAGTTAAACGGTAGTTGATATAAAAAGAGCCCTCGCTCTCTCCACAGTATTAAACATTACTTGAAGTGGAGTCCTGGAAGTGGGGGACTATCAAAATAAGGTAAAGCATCCAGCTGTGAAATATTCCAAGGTCACAGCTCGGTTGGCCACAAGATTTCTAGCTAAAAAGATAAAAGGTGACAGTGCTTAGAGTTTGATAATGTTTGCTCGAGCAGCGTGAAATGGAATCTAACCGTGCTTTTTTGACTGTGTTTCTTAATTTATTTATGGTTGTTTAGACTTCTTAGAAAATAAAATGCCAGCTGGTATTTCGCAATGTAGCGGTACCAGGGGCCGGCCGGGGTCCTCTGTTCTCGCCGCGCGCGGTCCTGCTTCTGCACGAGCCGCACGCCGCTCATCCGATGGCGAAATCAGGAAGGCGGGCAGTGACCGCGAAAAGTGGGCAGTGACCGCGAGAAGCGGTCACGTGTCCCGCCTGACTCTAAGAGCGCGCCGCGTGTCTCGGGCGCGCTCTTAAAGGGACAGTGGGAGCCGAAATTTGAAACGGTCTCCCATTGGCCCCTGTCATGCCACATTCCCCATACACTCACGTTTTGGGGGCGTGGATATGACAGGGGCCAATCAAAGTGAAGTATAGGGTATTTATACTCACCTGTTCCTTAGTACCTTGCCCTATCATGGTTTCTGTTCAGTTCCCTTTAATGCTTGTATCGTTCAGTTGTGTTTTTTTGGTGCTAGATCTTGGCTTTGTTCCTGACTCCGCTTTCTCTTTATCCTTGCTTGTCTTGTTTGCTGGTTTGCTCTCCTGTGTACCAGTCCTTGGCTTCTTCTAGTTTACGCTGTCTCTCTGTCCCCTTGACCTCGGCTTGTTCTGGACTCCGTCTTTTCTTGTCCTCGTCTAGTCCGGCCATTCTAAGGTCCGGTAAGACGTATCTTGTTTTCTTGCCTCTAGACTATCTGGACTATTCTTGCGTGTTGGGATATATTACCGTGACACGCAAGCTCTAGAAGACATGCTATAGGCAGTGTATTTACAATGTGTATGGATGTATAGCGATCATTGAATTATGACTACATGTTATTATGTGAGCGCATCTCAGCACGTATATGTGTGTGTATATATATATATATATATAGTGGTCTGGGACAATCAGCAGAGTTATGTCAGTGGTGCATAAGTAGGTTGTGGTGTGCCGGTTGTGGTGTAGGCTTGTAAAAAGAGGGCAAAAAGTTTATAGTTTAACACTTTAATACGTGTCGACATTACGCAATCAATACTTAAAATTTTATCAGCATTTATCACCATACCTGAAAGAGAAATTTTGTTAGTGGGAGATACTGTATAACACCAAGATACTGGCTGACCTATGTTGTGCCAAGTGGCAAAACAATGAATCTAAATTGGTGACTTGGGAACCTAACTAGTAGCCAAGTGGTGATAAGAGGCTCTACCTATGATTTGGCCCGTTGGGTACGTTTGCCACCGAGCGTTGTGGTGGGGTGTTGGCCTCTCTGTGAGGATTAAAAAGAATCAAGATAGGTTGGCCGTGACAGGTGAGGCCCTAACTGCTTTTGCCAAGAGGGCAGAGATGCGAGGCAGTAACTATGATTTGGCCCGAGGGGCGAATACCTCCATAGTTGAGGATGGGAGTTGGCATCACGGGACTGTTAAATAATGGCACAAGAAGCCAAAAATGGCCACTTAAGAAACCGTAACAGCCAGACCAAGCTAAACATAAGTTGTGTAGAGCAAGTGGTTGTTGTAAGAATCGTATAACGAGTGACTTGCATGGTGACTTGAAAATCGTAAATGCGAAACAATAAACTGTGGCATGATTAATTAGACATACCCTGGCAGAGTTGATGGTAAGAATAAGTGAATAAAAAGTTATGGGCAAAGGAAAATGCGTACAGAGGTCCAAAACCAAAATCCCACTAGGGATTTCATAAACCAGAACACCATGAAAATACAATGGCAAACCTGCCGGTAAGGTAGGTAAAGTAAGTGCAATGAGCCCAGAACACGAATACTCAGGATATCTGATACCAACTAACCAAAGGAAATTATTTAACTGTATAACAAGTGGCCCAGTTGACGATACATGCATTGGTCGGTATGAAGTATACCTGGTGAGATGTGACATACTGATATGTTCATAATATGTAAAACACTCTAAATAACAAATGTACACATATTTTAGTATTCACTATGTTCTAAATCTTTAATCCAAATGGCAAAATTGTATAAAAATCCTAAACGTGTAACTTCACACTCAGTAACGCCAAATGAGAGATTAATTCTGAGAAGTCTGTCTGAATGTATTAATTTAAGTCAAAGCAATTCTGCCAGACATACAATGCATCACATTTTTTTTTTTTTAAACTACCAGAGACAACTAGAAATTCTGTGTGCCTTTTCACGTCTGCACAGATATATCACAGACTTTAATCTCCTTGTGGTTGAAAATCACATTTACTCACATAAATTACATGCAATTTGCATTTATTTAGGGTCACCATATTCCTCAGTGCTTTACAATCATAGAATGGTTTTATTTGGGGAAAACAAGTAGGTGACATAGAAAATATTAACAGAGAAGAGGCGAAGAAGCTAATGGTAATGTCTGTTAAAGAAGAGTGCCTTGTACATGGAAAACCATGAGCAATCAATGAGTTGCTTTGAACACTTTAAGATATTTTTGCTCACAATATACATGACTTTTGCATGAGAAATGCATGGGTTTTACTCAGTCGCATAAAGGAGCACAGAGCAGCTTTACCAGTGCATACAAATTGTCCCAGACACCCAAGATGTAGATGATTATTTCTGCTTAGCAGAAGTGCATTGATGGATAAAATAATACGTTTTTTACAATAGTTCTAGGAGATTGTGTGGGGACTTTCCACTACTTTTGCATGTGTTTTGCTAGTGAAAACGGTTTCTGCTTCCATGCTTTTTGAGAGTAATTTAACTTGGAAAAAGAGGAAACTTTGTGTAAGAAATTGCAGTTACTTTTCTCATAGAAATTGCAGAGCATGGAAAAACAAATGACAACGTAAAAGTTGTAAAAAAAAAGTTTTACCCTCAAAAAGAAAGTTCTCGCGTGACATGTGCGTTTTCTTTAAGAGATGAATTGGTTGGCAAGAATAGTGGGAACTGACAAGTAAATTGTAAATTTTATGTCAAAATAGCCGAATTAGAACTGTTGTTATTCTCAACTATTTCGTTAAGATATATACTCTGACCTACAGGACTATTTTGTTTTTTGTAATTAGATTTTTATTAAATCTTTTACTTATCAAAACACACACACACACACACACAAAGACATCTTTAGGCAACTCTGCCCAAATACATTATTACATCATCACTCTTACATACGTCCAACATTGTTATCTTTTTAGGCACTTATTTTCCTGGGATATTTATAGTATATTAATATACATTTGTATTTTTATTCCCTTCTTTGCTAGTGAGGTTTAGATACATATGTTCCTTTTACCTTAATGTGACTACGCGTGAATACCATACTAAAACATATAAAAATTACAGATAAAGGATGCTGCAACAATAAACACCCCCATAGAGATTTTAAATTTCTATACAGAAGACATTAATTTAAAAAAAATGGAGAGAGTTGGGATTAAACAAGATCGGAGATATATTCCTAGCAGATCTAAATTTAAAAACCTTTCAACAACTACAAGAAAATTTAGAGGGGTTTGGGAAAGAACACTATACATATATTCAAAACTTTCTCCAGACCTACAGGAATATTGATAAAGTGAGAATGCTAAGTGAATTCAAAGTGAATTTCAATGTTAAAATCATTATAGCTCAACTGAAAAAAATGTCTCTATGTCCGCTATGCTACCAGTTCAGCTCCTTTGACCTTCAATTTAAAATTCACTTTGAATTATCAGTTTAGTAAATAACCCTGCTACAGTTTACAATTCTTTTTACCACTGTTCACAATCACTAATAAAGTGAATAATCACTAGTGAGTGTGAACATACAATAATAGAAGTGTGCAACAATTCACAGTAACGGATCCACGACTACAGCACTTACTACAAGCAGCTATAACTCTGTATGTAACTTCTACATCAAGCATGTCAAACTCAAAGTCTAGCACGGGCCAAATAGACCAGATTTAAGTTTATGCGGGCCACAAAAAAATAAAATAAAAACTGAAATTTTCATAGAAACGTAGATTTCTAAAAAAAAAAAAAAAAAACAGCATCCCCCACTACTAAACTACAGCACCCCCCTCTACTTAATCCCCCTTCTACTAAATCCCAGTCCCCCCCAAATACTAAATCCCAGTCCTCCCCCTCTAGCCAACAAGCAGACTCCACTCACATTGCCGCTGCCAGTATGCGACTCCGGAGTCTGACCTCTTGTATACCCCAAATGGCGCCGCGCGCACCCTGTGCCTCCCGCTCCTTCTTGAAACCCTGTGTAGGTGGAGCACGTTGACGTCACGCCGAACACCTGCACCCCCAGGTACTCCACTGTCCAGCTGCGGCCATCGCAACACAAACCGCCACACAGACACTCACTGACACAGACACACACTCACTGACATACATACACACACAAACTCACTAACATACACAAACAGACACACACTCACTGACAGACAGTGAGCGCGAGGGAGCAGGACGACTGAGCTCCCTCGCTGCCGCCAGCGTCCTGCTTCCTCCCCGACCAGGTAAATTTTAGCAGATTAGGCACCTGCAATGTAAAGAAAGCAGGTGCCTACTCTGCTTTTACACCAAACATGTACTCACTGCTCGCCGGGCCGCAAAGATGTCCATTATGGGACACGAGTTTGACATGCTTGTTCTACATAGTAAAATTGGTAAACACGAGTTCTAGCTATTGTCATTGAATCAATCCTCTTTTAGAACATTTATAACATATTCCAAACACGATTTATGTTCAGTCTCCTCTTGCAGTGTATTAATTCACTGTTTTTCTTAGACCTGAAGAGGGGTTATTTCAGACAGGACATGTATCCTAGCCAGAGGACTTGTTAATATTCAAAAAATAAATATATCACAGTTTGGCAAGGAGCAGTAATGAATGCACGAGAGATATCTGGAAAAGGTCACTATGTGTATTTGCAAGGAGAATACATACACAACTTAAAATATTAACAAGGGCATAAAGATATTAAAATATTGTCTTACAGCTGTTAAAAGGAAAGAATAAAATACATCAAACGCATTCAATGGATTTTATTTAGATAGCAAACATATGAGGGGTAATGAAGTGTGTTGACTCAGGAAGCAACTTTGACACAAATTACATTTATTTCCCAAGCAGTACAATGTACCTGTTTATTACAAAAATGTTTGCCCAATACGGGTGCAGACCTAAATTAATCTTAAAAAAACAAATCCTGTTTTATGTCATTTGGAAGATGCATAGGTGACAAAATAGAGGAAGAAAGGCATACAGAAGTGATAAAAGAGTAGCGTGGGTTTTAGATGAAATATTATTTATATAGTTCTAACGTATGCCGCAGTGCAGGGAAATCAGAAGACAACATGTCAATCACAATCAATTATTGAAAATTATAGCCTTGCCTCAGTGGATGACCTCAATTTACACTTCCTAAAACTAAATTGTCCTTTAATGTTGGGAGGGATAGTATAGCCTGTATAGTACATCTAAGACTGGTTACATATTAGACTTGTGTATTCAGTTTCAAATTAACTGCGATTTGTCTGGTTTTTTTCGGCAATTGACAAGTCATCTGAAAGGCTACATAGATGAATCACAAAATGGCAATGGACAAGTAATTTTGTTTGATTTGTGATTCGGAGTTCCATCCTAGGCACTAAAGATAAATGGGGGGAGGAGGGGAAGAGGGGGGATAAAAGATAGTTAGGGACACCCAATAAATGTTGATTTTATTCATAGATCAAGTGAGAAGCGACCAACAAAGGAAATAAAGGAGAAAACAAATCTATATTTTTATGTAAAAAATATATATATTTTTAATACACACATAGTCATAGAGACACAAACCCATTCACACAAAGAGAACAGGTGATCAGTCAGTACGCTGGGTGCGGGTCAGAAGGAGCTGGGACACTGCTCACCACCAAAGCACCCATGCACAGCCTGTTTGAAGACTGATCAGGGAGATCGTTTGATCTCGCTTCAACACCAGGGAGGCAAATGCATGGCATCAGGTTATATTTCTGTGTTGCCATGGCTACTTGGCACTTTAAATTTACACATTGCTGCCTTAATGAAACATTTTTGCAGACACATTTCCCTTTATAAAAATCTCTCTCTATAGTTAGAGCAATGTTTGTTCAAGAAAAAAATAATAATCGAACTAAGTTAATATTTTGCTATCTTGCACGTTTGTTTAATGGTTTGAGAAGTCCTGAGAGTTTCTTTGTAACTTTACAGCACAGTTTAGTTTACAGGGGGTGGCCTAAATACAACAATTAGAACCTGATTCGAATGGTAGTCTCAGTAAATTGCCACCAAGTGCATTTATATTTAAGCCCAGGCCAGCAGGGAACTAAAGAGATCTTTTAAGAGACCGGAGATATGCCATCCTTCCACCTGAATTCCAATGAGTAGTGCAGTAGGGGCAGTCAGATAAAGCTGCTAACAGGTGCATCTTCTGTTGCAGCTGACATAACAATGTAATCCTTGAACTAGTTTGTATTTCCACATGGATGAGCCAGAACATCTGAGCCACGCTATTCCTGTACAAGAGATGCTCTGACCATAAACCTCACCCAACGTTAACTGTATGCAATATGAATCCAAAACCAGCATTTATTGAAATCAATTTACTTTAATGGATGCATTTGGAGCTATAAAAAGAATATGGGGTGTACTGCACACTAACAGGCATTCTATTAAATGTTTGTAAAACACATGTTTATATCTCGTGTCCTGCCTTTCTCAGACACAAGGAAATCCCGCCAGAAGAGCCATGGTAAAGGCATTCCAAGAGAGTGTTACTACTTACCACTTTATTTCTAAGTAATGCCCTCCATATCAGGGAGACATTACATATGGTCCACCCTTTGGTGAAACCGTACATATTGGGACAAGTGGGGAAAGGAACATTTTTAACCTGCAATCTCATTTGAGTTTCATTCTCCTGTTCGGTGGTGCAAACTGTGAATATGTCATATGTACGTATTACTGTTTGGACAATTGGACAGTTTTTTTACAGTGGAGGTTGTGACGGAGCTTCTGTACTCCGACTGAGTACCTCCACCCAATCCGCTTCCTAGCCGCTTGCAAGGACCCTGGAACACTTCAGCCCCAGTCACCGAAGCTTGACTGGGGTCCTTCTGGAGCTTTTCCACTCGACCAGGCTGCAGCTCTCCTTCCAGGCAGGTATTGTCCCCTCTGCCTCATACACTGCAACCCTGCTTCCAGACAGGTATAGTTTCCTCTGCCTCTTCCGCTGCAGCCATACTTCCAGGCAGGTATCCACATCCGCCTAAAAGGTTATAGCTCTTGTCTTTAAAAAGACACTTGCGGCTCTCAGGCTTAGCTCTCTCAATTTATCCCAGGGCTAGAGGGATCCTGCAACCAGCAAACAGGTCCAAGGACTCTGTCACTGGGATCCCTACAAATCTACACAGGACACAAGTTCCAAAAAGAAACTGAACGAGAAAACTTTATATTTCTCATGTATGATTATTACATGAAGATTGCTGTGACAACGCAATAAAAATACAAACAGTCAAATCATAGACAACATACAGCAACTTATTATAGCACAATAACATATTTATAAAGGGGTGGGGATGACTATAATTAACAGAAAATATATCTCTTGCCTGCAGGATTAGCAATATGCAAATCTACCAGAATATGCAAATTAACCAGCCTTGCTATTCAGGTAGTGCATATTGCTGTTGCTACCAACAGAGGGCCATACACAGGCTCCATAGCCAAATCCACGTAGTTGTCGGCTATCCTCAGCAGTACAGGAGAGCAGGCAAAACATTTAACAGTATATATATATATATATATATATATATATATATACACACACACACACACACACACACACAATAAACAATTACATTACACACAACCTACACCTACAATGGGTACAAGGTGACTAAAACATAAGAAATACACAGCAACCTACATAAATTGTCTGTCTGAAGGTCCAGGTGATGGTGGCTGCCGTCACAGAAGTGACCTATGTATTGCATCATCTCTTTCAACTTCTCAGCGACAGTAGTGAATTATGGGAGTTGTAGTCCAACAAGATCTGGGCATGGTAGTTTGACACTAAAACTTTTCATACACAAATAAATAAGTAGACAATTCTGTCCAAGGTTAGGATTGGGTAAAGGTTGGGTTCCATGCTGAACATTATAGATCATTTATTTTGACCCCTCTGGGGTCTGGACATTTACCTAAATCCTTCTCAAGTTAAATAAATATGTGACGTTTTGGAACGAAGATGAAAGAGGGATAGGAGGTAGAAAATTGTTAATACCTCACAATCCCGACCTTACCAGGACTAGAAAGCAGCCCAAAAATATGTAGTGAGTAAAACATAACCTTTAATAAATACAGTATGAAATAAATTCTAGAGTATACATCATGCAATAATTCATAGTGAACTAGATAGCCTACACCAGGCTAATAAGGCCATCACATAATATTGAAAGAAAGAAAGTTGAAAAAAGGAAAATAGAAACCAAATAAGAAACAGATGGAAAAACTACCAAGCAAGCTGAAGCTGAAATTTAAAATGAGCTGCTTAGGTGGTAAAAATGAAAGGGAAAGAAACAAATACAACTAGTGGAAACAAATGTAACAGATAATGTGTATCTATCTGAACCGTGAAACTCCTAGTGAATAGAGCACATCGAGGGGAGAAAAGTTTACAGTAATGTAGGGAAAGGATAACCTATAGATCTAAGTAGTACCTTAACGTGCCTTCGTGGGCAACCGTTAAAAAATTCTAAAAACGTCCCGCTCCCCAGCTAAGGATTGGAAACACCTATCGATACAAAGTGAATCAATATAAGAATACTCTCATCATTTAAACATAGTTGCCTGATAGTAAAAGAAAAAATATTAAAATAAAGTAAATAAAGTGAAGGTATAGTAAAACCATAGAGTGGTGGCTTATCTATTGAGTCATGATGTGCTGCAGCATCGGCCCTAATGTAGCTGCCAACCACTACACTAAACTGTCCCAACATGTGACGTGTTAAGTCTTGGAAGAGGAAGAATGTGTTTTGCCATTATTTATATGCAAACAATTGGTATGAATTTAAAAAATAATAATAATAATTAATGGGACACTATAGGCACCAAGTTCACATCAGCTCATTGAAGTGGTCTATGTGCAGTGTCCCTGTTCTCTTAGCCCTGCAATGTAAATTATTGCAGTTTTAGAGAAACTGCAATGTTCACATGACTGCCTCTAGTGACTATGTCCCAGACAGCCAATAGAGGCGCTTCTTGCATTTTCGCAATTGATTCTGTGAAACGATGCTGGACATTCTCATGCTTTGCATGAGGACGTCCAGCACATTGAGAATCCCAATAAGCATAATATGCGCTAGGCACTCACTGCTCAGGTGCATTAGGTTCCCCCCATCAGCTGACATCGGAGGAGCCCGACCCGGAGCTGAGGGATATCGATGCACGAATCAGATAAGTGTTTAAAGGATTATTTATCCCTTTTATGGTGGGGTGCGGGGCTGCAGGGCGGATGGTTCCTTTAGTGTAAGGAATACAGTTTTGTATTCCTAATACTAAAGTGTTTCTTTAAGCATTGAAGCAAAATAGAAAAATAGGAAAAAACAAGAACTTCCAATGACTCTTTTAATATGACTCCATGCAATCACTTGGGCAGTGATCATTTCAACAGGACATGTCATAATTTAGTCTAGAACAAAACAACGTTAAGTCAGTTTTCCATATTGTTGTTTTTCAATCTTGAAATGTACCGGAGGAAACACAAACACAGTTTTATGCTTTGTAGTTAACCTGAAGGCCGACAAAAGTATCTACAGGAAATTATTTTTGCCAGCACGCGACTATAAAGCAGAGGGCTTGTAAAAATATTATGTATATCGGCAAGATATTTTGAAACCTTAATAAGTACGATGTCTAGCTTTAGGGGGAGAAAATTATAATAAAAATGCAAATAATTTAAAGGTTTGTTTCTGCACCAAGAAACATTTAGAAACAAAAACACTCCAGGCATAGGATCAAGTTTTGATTACTAAAGCTTATAGTAAAATAACTTATCTAGCTTAATATGCATTATCAAACTTGCCTGGATTTTTATTGGTGGGAAAAAAAAAAGTCAGCCTAGCTACGAACAGTCAACCTACAGAGTTCTCATAACTTCTCTTTTGACTTATTGAATATGTCTAGAGGCTTTCTAAGTGGAAAGTGCATCTCGTATGTTGACCCCTAGCTCACGCACCTGTAGGTGTATCAGCTATATCCATTTCTGGACTGCCTCATGGATGGGATCAGTCTGATATGCATATGGTATAGGCTCTTTCAATACAGATAATAAACTAACTGAAGGGCAAGCTAATGAACTACTGAAGCCTGTTCTCATAAACGGTTTTATTTTTTTGGTTCGTTTACACTCAACAATGTCTTACTTCTATCAAACTTCAGAAAAATGGAAAATCTATATTCCAGAAATACCAGTTTGCAGATTTCTATTAGAAGTAAATGGAAATTCAGAAAATTCTGCCGCGGACATTATCTCATTAATTGACAAACATTTTTAAAAATGAACAGGAAAGATTTCAATGTATTATTTTTTTTTTTATTATTATTATTTTTAAAGATTACCAGTGCATTTATTCAGTGTGCTGCAAAATGGCTAAATGAAATAAGATAATTAACGGATAATCAAAGTAGTCATATTCATTCTCATAATTTCAAATTGCAGAAGCTATGAAACAATTATGTTCAGATATTCATATATGGGCAAAATTAAATTCATGAAAAGTTATTTGGTACTATGATAAAAAGGAACGTTCTAAATACAAAGTACTTCAGCTTGTGTCTGGACTCAAAGTCTGTAATTTCTTTGACAACTTATATAAAAGTGCTGATTTCAATAGACAGATAGCTTTCTTCCTCTTCAATTTGATAGAGAAGCATTGGATAGTCATGCCCGCACACGCTTGTGGCTCTAGCGCATTAAGCCTCTAATTGGTCAATTCCCTATCTGTGCTTGGGTTAATAGGGAGGGCTTGCAAAGCTGCAGACACCAGTTCTGCAGCTTTTGCTAGTTGTTTACTCATGTACCCAATGGAAACACGCAAGAATAATGCATATATGTTTTCTTCGGGATATATATGTACTGTAAAGTAAAAAAAAAGTAAAATATAAATAAATACAATGTATGTTTTTTCCTTAATTATCATGATGGATCTTAATGTTGGTTTTTCCTTAATTACCATGATGGATCTTAATGTTTGGTATAGCATTTGAAGATTGATGAAGAAGATGACAAATCATCTATTATTGTCAATTTCTGTTTAATTGAGGATTCTATCTCAACAGGCTTACTGCGTTCCTTCATAAAGTATCGTGATGGGTATCAAGGTACATTCTCACTAACACAATATTGCATGTTAATAAATGATGGTTGGTAAAATATATATATATTAAAAAATAATAATAATAATTATACACTTCTTGTAAGCATGTTTGGCTATATTACCAGTTTAAATCCACTTGAGGCTATCAAATTCTGGTTGACTTTAAACATTCTTTCCTGAAATAAATTTTGGTGAATTTGTCAACTTTAGATCAAAATTTTATATATATATATACAAATCACCAACTTAGTTATTGACACCGCTTGGCAATTTTACCCTAAAGTTTGCAATCTGTTTTTCAACTCAACGCCATCCACATTAGTGCAAAAACTCTTACATGTACATTACCTGTTGAAGACTAATTAAGATATAAATACACAGAGACTATGATCAGAAACGGAGATATTCAGAACTGTTAAGAAGGTGAGGTCATCTGGTGCAGAAATGTAAAATAGACTTTATAAATAAGAATCTGCAAGAACAAGAATAACAATTATAATGAAGGATGTATGTGTTGACTATGGATAAAAATCTACCATCCTGGTCAAATACAGGCTGTAACCACAAGACAAGATGCTGATTATCTGCTAATTATCAAAATCTGATTCAAGTCAGGAAAAAAATACTGTAGACTAGATCTAGGTGGGAGTCTGGCAAAATCAATAAGAGGTAAAATAGTTACAACCTAATGAGGTTTGGGACCTTCTAACTGAACACCGAGAGCCCTCAAGGAACCGGATAGCAAGAAGAACCACACAGTAAATTACAGATAACTTAGTGATTAATGAAAGCACAACATAAGTAGCTCTTACAATATCTAACAAAAAACAAACCACAAGACATAACAGAAAAGTTTATAACTGTAATAGAACTTTTACACAACAAAACTAGATTGTGTGAAAACAAAACTGGACAAGCCCTTTAGGACATAATTCAACACTGAATTATAATACTTGAAACGAACATGGTGATATTTAATTGTTATTTTAATGTTTTATATCTTCACATACCATTGTCAACGTTTTTTTTTTCTTATCAGAAAGAAAACATGGTATATATCTGCACAGCTGATGGATAGAGTTAACCCTTCTGACAAGGTAATAGTGTCCAGATAACAAATATGGCTATACAGTATGGAGCTTGGTCGGAAACCTTCACGTCTATCGTCACTTTCCAACATAATTTCTGACTTATTGGTTCAGATTGCGCCAGTTATGGTAAGTCTGGTCTGCTGCCTGATTTTACTGTAGCTGCTGAAATCATATGAACTTAAACCATGATCCATCATTTCCCTGCTGCAGTTACACTGGTCTTAGTAAAAATTCTACATTGTGCATTCTTGGAAGACATAGCTCGATTGTAACTATTGTCCAGATTCGATTGACCTCAACTAAAGATCAGGTGTATTTCTGCTGGCCATGCTTGCACTTAGACCTTACTATATTGTTGGCAGACATGCTGGCCTTTCACCTCTTATGAGTGGCTCTGTCATCGTATGGTCCTTTGCTGGATGTCCAATGGCCGTTGGCTGCAGGGGAAGCTGAGTTTTTGCATTCGCCAGCATAGTCTTTCTACGGTTTGTCTTCAGCACCTAGCGTTTTATCTGTCTGGAGCCCACTAAGGTCTCTGGAGGGTCCCGCAAGATGCTCCATAGACAAAGCCTTTTGTACTCTCAGCCATCGCTAGTGACAGCTGGGGGAAATTACAAAACTTGATGGCGGCAGCTCTGCCCAGTGTAGGAACTAATATAGTCAGGGCTCTGGTGCAAGAGATTTTTTTGTGGCTCCCCTCTAGTGCAAAGGTGGCCAATAGATAAATCTTCATCTGTCATACAACGTCTATGATATTATTCCAGCTGGGGATCTACCATTTGCCTATCCTTGCAGGGTTTTATTTGTGAGCAGTGTTTGTGCACTTGAATTTAAAGGGACACTATAGTCACCAGAACAACTACAGCTTAATGAATCAATGCATTTCTATGGGAAACGTTCAACGCCTTCATGCAAAGTGTGGAGACACTGCATGTAGGTGCTGCACACTGCAGTACTGAGATAGTTAGGACTTAAGAGGCTGTCTGAGTAGCTGCAACTACAGGTTGCAGTTTCTATGAAAAGGCAGTGTTTACATTGAAAAGTCTGCAGGGACAGGGTATAGAAACCAGAACTACATTAAGCTGCAGTAGTGTTGGTGAATATAGTGTCCCTTCAAGAACTGTGTTTTTGTCGTTAAAAAACTAAATCTTTGTAAGATTAAAAAAAGCCTGGCTTCTAACTTTTTTAGCTGGCTCCTAGATTCAAAGCAAATGTGTCAAGCCGTGGAATATCTTTTGACTGGATTGTAATTTCAGTGAAATTCCAACACAGTCAATGTGAGTACGTCATAAGGTTTTTATGAAATACTCATTTTCGGAGGGGGAGAAGAGCCGCTTTTGCAGGAGTTTGTGTCTCTTTGCTTGCCCGTCCCTGTCTTTGGCTCATGTATACTGGCAGCTGAATTTGTGTTTGTGTGTGTTCCGAGTTCTGCTCAACACCAGCTGTTAACCGACTTATCTGTTTCCCAGTGAATGTTCAAAAATCCTAAGAACTAATTCATTGTTAATAAAAATAACATTAACCTTGGTTGCAGGCTGCATACATACGTAACATTGTAAATGTGGCTCTAAAAAACAATGTTTATCATTGTACATTTCAAGTCATATTTGCATTATATTAAGTGAAATGCAAAATACTTTCATGAAAAAAAGCGTATTTTTCAAATGCCCATGGCATACATTCCCAGGGTACCGATTTAGAAATAATCATTGCAGGAAATACTAATGTACACCAAGCGGGGCATGTTTTAAATATGCAATACATGAAAACGTAGGTTGCATTATTTATACCAAGAATAAACAAGCTATAAAAAATATTAACCCAGTATGTAAAGAATAGCAAATACAATAAAAGTGAGAAAGTAGATATATGTCAAAGCTTTATTATCCCAAAAACTAAGCTTTCAAGCTATTGTGTTCCAGTTTATATTTCAAGGAATGTACGGTATATGGTTTTTGTTACAAGGAGTACACAATGCATAAATAAAAGTACCACACGCTTGAATGCCAGACTGTACTGTAGGCATACAGTTCTATACAAAAGCAGAGGTTTTTATGACCAAACAGGTTCAAATTATAATTTCTGTCTTTGCCAGAAGTGTAACAATTCACGTTGCAATTTTACCCATATCATTAGAAATGGCACACAAACTCTGCAATGACCATGTCCTTTTTTATTGGTTATTAAGGATGTGGGAGCAAATAGAGAAGATTTAAGTTATATGAACCAGCAGAGATAATTCAGGGTACAGGAGCCAATAGAGATAATTCAGGGTATAGGTGCCAATAGAGATAATTCAGGGTATAGGAGCCAATAGAGATGATTCAGGGTATAGGAGCCAATAGAGATGATTCAGGGTATAGGAGCCAATAGAGATGATTCAGGGTATAGGAGCCAATAGAGGTGGATACATGGTATAGGAGCCAATAGAGGTGGATACATGGTATAGGAGCCAATAGAGGTGGATACATGGTATAGGAGCCAATAGAGGTGGATACATGGTATAGGAGCCAATAGAGGTGGATACATGGTATAGGAGCCAATAGAGATGATTCAGGGTAGAGGAGCCAATAGAGGTGGATACATGATATAGGAGCCAATAGAGATGATTCAGGGTATAGGAGCCAATAGAGGTGGATACATGATATAGGAGCCAATAGAGGTGGATACATGGTATAGGAGCCAATAGAGATGATTCAGGGTATAGGAGCCAATAGAGATGATTCAGGGTATAGGAGCCAATAGAGATGATTCAGGGTATAGGAGCCAATAGAGATAATTCAGGGTATAGGAGCCAATAGAGATAATTCAGGGTATAGGAGCCAATAGAGATGATTCAGGGTATAGGGGCCAAAAGAGATAATTCAGGGTATAGGAGCCAATAGAGATAATTCAGGGTATAGGAGCCAATAGAGATGATTCGGGGTATAGGAGCCAAAAGAGATGATTCGGGGTATAGGAGCCAATAGAGATGATTCGGGGTATAGGAGCCAATAGAGATAATTCAGTGTATAGGGGCAAATAGAGATAATTCAGGGTATAGGGGCCAATAGAGATGATTCAGTGTATAGGGGCAAATAGAGATGATTCAGGGTATAGGATCCAATAGAGGTGGATACATGGTATAGGAGCCAATAGAGGTGGATACATGGTATAGGAGCCAATAGAGGTGGATACATGGTATAGGAGCCAATAGAGGTGGATACATGGTATAGGAGCCAATAGAGGTGGATACATGGTATAGGAGCCAATAGAGGTGGATACATGGTATAGGAGCCAATAGAGGTGGATACATGGTATAGAAGCCAATAGAGGTGGATACATGGTATAGGAGCCAATAGAGATGATTCAGGGTATAGGAGCCAATAGAGGTGGATACATGATATAGGAGCCAATAGAGATGATTCAGGGTATAGGAGCCAATAGAGGTGGATACATGATATAGGAGCCAATAGAGGTGGATACATGGTATAGGAGCCAATAGAGATGATTCAGGGTATAGGAGCCAATAGAGATGATTCAGGGTATAGGAGCCAATAGAGATGATTCAGGGTATCGGAGCCAATAGAGATAATTCAGGGTATAGGAGCCAATAGAGATAATTCAGGGTATAGGAGCCAATAGAGATGATTCAGGGTATAGGAGCCAATAGAGATGATTCAGGGTATAGGAGCCAATAGAGATAATTCAGGGTATAGGAGCCAATAGAGATGATTCAGGGTATAGGGGCCAAAAGAGATAATTCAGGGTATAGGAGCCAATAGAGATAATTCAGGGTATAGGAGCCAATAGAGATGATTCAGGGTATAGGAGCCAAAAGAGATGATTCGGGGTATAGGAGCCAATAGAGATGATTCAGAGTATAGGGGCCAATAGAGATAATTCAGGGTATAGGGGCCAATAGAGAGGATTCAGTGTATAGGGGCAAATAGAGATGATTCAGGGTATAGGAGCCAAGAGATAATTCAGGGTATAGGGGCCAATAGAGATGATTCAGTGTATAGGGGCAAATAGAGATGATTCAGGGTATAGGAGCCAATAGAGATGATTCAGAGTATAGGGGCCAATAGAGATGATTCAGTGTATAGGGGCCAATAGAGATGATTCAGTGTATAGGGGCAAATAGAGATGATTCAGGGTATAGGAGCCAATAGAGATGATTCAGGAGACAGCAGACATAATTCAGGGTATTGGAGCCAGCAGAGATAATTGAGGGCCAAGAAGCTAGAACAGAAGATTTATGATTCTTGGAACAGGAGCCAGATGTCAGGGCCCCACCCTGCCCTACACTCACCTCTCGCTCCCACGCTGCATCCCTCTCTCTGCAGGACGCCAAGCTGTGGATTATCAGCGAATGATGGTTTGGTTGCAATGCTTCCTGAGGTCTATTCTTCCAAGTCCAACATCTGGATGCATTTGCCTGGCATCAAGCACTCAGACAGCCTCCTGGCCTCGTGGCTCACAGACTGCCTCCTGGCTCACAGCCTACTGACCAGCCCCACACATAGAGCTGCTAAGGTGCTTTAGATGTGATCCTAGTGCCTGCTGCACAGCGTGGGGGCGCCTAATGATGCGTTCACATTAAGCTGCCTGGGGACAGTTCACTGGTGTCCCCTAATGTGGGACATCAGGGAGTTAAAGGAGAATGTCAGGAAAGTACCCCACAATCGGGACTGTCCCACCAAAAGCAATACAGTTGGGAGACATGCTATCCAATCCCTGATACCGCAGCATGAGAGACGAATATCTGTCACCGGATCGTCAGTAATTCAAACTAGCAGGCTGTGTCCTCTGTTGCCCAGTACTCTGGGCTCTTGACGACGCTTTGTTATACCTGTCACTTGTGCCACACTAAATTAAAGGCTCAACCGCCGGGAGAACAATGGATGTTATAGATGCAAAAAAAAGACCAGCGTGCATGTATCGCCTTCTCTGCCCCAAGGATTGTAGCTGTGGACATCACCCCTGATTGTGACAGACATTAAGTACTTGCTTTAGAATTACGCTATTATTTTTAGATACGATTAAGCCATGGTTTTGAAGTGATTCACTTGTGTGTCCATTCTTCTAGAATGTATATAACATCCTGCCTAGTGTGAAGATATAAAAATCCATTTCAAATACAAAATAACTGCCTTCATATCCATTTTGATTACTTACCTGGTGAATATATGATATAATTTTACTAATTCCGAAAAGAAAAAAAAAAGTGTGCTCTAGGAATACCCCAAATGCAAATAAATAGGTGTTTTACTTCTAATACAGTAATGCTTTCTGTGCCAGGAGTGCCCTAGCGACCCACTCCACAGTAAGTAGTGAAAACAGGTGCTAACGGTTTGATTTTTCACCTGAGATCGGTCATGCTGCCTCATAGTTCTGTGCTCTGAGCCAATAGGGTGGAGCAGAGTTTGTTTCATTGGTTGAGAGAGATCAGCTGACACTCTCAGACAGTAAGTTGGCTCTGCACTGGAGTGTTTAGGAGACCTAATGAAAGCTCCACGTACGTGCTTCTGTCTCTTGGAGGAAGTGACCAGTGCCCGGAGGGATCCAGGTAAGAAGTCAAACCATTAGCAAAATGGTTTGATGACAACTTGGAGGGTGCTAGGAAACTTCTGGCCCCATAAGCACTACAACACACGGTAGTGGTTATGGTGCTTGGAGTAATCAATTATTTCCCACATCCGGGAATCAGTAGTGAACATCAAAAAGTGCACCCCTTTAGCTTGCTGCCAGTTAAAGCAAGCTCATTGAAGTGGTCTGGGTGCAGTGTCCCTCAGTGCTGCAATGAAAACATGACGGTTCCAGAGAAAGTGCAATGTGTACATTGTAGCTCTAAGTCTGTCTTAATTAACTGTCTATCAAACAGCCACTGGGGGCACTTCCTGGATCGAAAAGGCACTTTTGGTCCGGTATCTGATGCTGGGCGCCATCCAGCGTCAGATTTCTCCCTGTAGGAAAGCATTGATTCAAAATCTTTCCTATGGGGAGGTCTAATGCGCAGCGCCCGCTCGTAGCGAGACGTTTGAGGTGGTAGAGTGTCAACCCAACGCAGAGGGACATTGGCGCTGGGAGAAAGTCAGTATACAGGGGCGCGAGGGATGGGGGAAGCAAGGGGAGCAATAGTGCCAGGAATACAGCTTTGTATTCTTGGCACTATAGTATCTCTTTAAAAATAAAAAAAGCCTAGCACATATTGCGTAACTCTTAAAATCACAAATGTAGGTTATGGTTTTAAACTGTTAAGTATGTATTTATCTCAATGGTAACTAGGTAACAAATGTGTGATGACAGACCTGTATTTTTTCAGAATTAGAGTGGTTAGTTGGTTCTTTTTGTTTCAGTGGACCAAATAAATCATTCTAGTCACTCACAAGGGCCATTAATATCTGCATTGCAGGGTACTACACCCCCAACCAGAGATGCACTGTGTTTTTTTGGGGGGGGGGTTTGCACCGTGCTTGAAAAGTTTTGTCTTCCCTCCTCCCCCGAAAAAATAAATCTAGTTAATTTACTTACTTTATAACATTCTTGCCGCGTTTAGCAATTAAATCATCACTGTCATTACACAGCATCCTGACAGGAAAGCATTACGCATTGCCGCCTGCATTCTAACATGCCATGAATTAGCATGAATTAAACTCAGCTGCACATCAAAATGCAGAAAGGAGAGAAATTGTGCACACATTGTTTAATCTGCATATGAGAGAGGTAAGGAGAGGAAGAAAGAGAGAGAAAAATAGCTGAAAACTACAAATTAGCTCCTCCATCAGATTACTAAAATGCATATTCTTCGAATAAGTGAATTAGAATGAAAATAAATGTGTGCAATAGTGTGCCGTCTTCTTGGATGTTGACTGATGGATTCCAGTGACTCATTCTAATTATACAGGATAATCTCAGACTATTGGGTTAAATATATCCTGTGCCAAGCACATCCCTTGCATCTTAGTCCTTATAAATTAGAAGTGCAATCTATTTGACTTCTTACTGCATCGCCTCCCTTCTGCTGGAATGCCTCTCGGCTGTAGAGCATTACAAACAGAGCAAGACATACAGACCCAGCAAGTGAAGTGGAAAACATCTTAGCTAACGGGTTCTGATGATGCTGTTAAAAGCACTTCCATTTTCTGAGCTCAAAAATCCAACTTAAAATTCAGATCCAACCTCAAAGCCTCCGAGGAAGAATAACTTGCATTCTGTGAATTTTCAGATGACGGCATAAGGTTTGTTTCAGTTAATTTAGACAGGGTGCATAAAACATCCCACTTGAACGAACACTCTCTTGTATTGTTATGGCCCAGATTTACATTTCGCAGAATGGATTTGAATAATAAATTCTCACGTATGCCAAATAAAATATATAATGATGAGAGCAGGCCAACGAAAAACATGAAAAAAAACTAAATAAAAAGACATAAAAAAATGTAACTAAATGAAACATGGCTACCCAGAGCGTAAAGATGCAGAATTACAGAACAGAAGAATCAGACGTTTTGCAACGGGAAGGAAGACATGACGACAGTGTATCTTCATTAATAGGGTTCACTAAACACCAAGCCGTAGCCACCGCTATATGTGGTAGCCATATCGCTATATGTGAGTTGAAGAAGGTTTCCAAATCAGTTGTTTTTACATAAATTATGCAATTTAGATTTCCGTTTACTAGAATTCACTGTTTAGGCAATGAACCCCAATAGGGAATGAACCATGTCCTTGAGAGAGGCAGCCTTGAAAACAGAAGCTTGTGGGAAAGGAACCTGAAACAGCAAAATCAAAGTTCTGGGACAGATCGGCCTTGAATCCCACCATGTGAGGATCTTGGACCTATCGCCACAATATGAACAAAAACTTGCTCAGAAACTACTGAAGTACTGAAATCATGTAATCCAACAGTCTGTTAAAAAACAAACTCATTTTACTATTTACTGTAAAAAGATACTTTTCATAACTTGCAACAAAATGTACACCAAATGTCTGACAAAGTTTTACAACTAGTCTGGCCCGTCTTGATGCGTGACCTTTTTTTTTCCCCCCCAAAGTGCTGACTTCATTCCTAAAATCTCTGCATAGCACACTTTTGGGCACAGCAGGAACTTCTGTATGTTTCAGTTAATCTAACAATTTATTTTTCTTGCAATAACCCTTAATTGAACTAGAACTAATTGAAACATTTGCTTTGCTTCCGGATGACATGAGCAAGTCTTTTGCTGGAGAAACATTGCAGGCTGGGAGGGACAGAAAGTGATCTCATATTATCTAGAGATGGCATAGGCAACTTTCGGCACTCCAGATGTTTTGGACTACACCTACCATGATGCTTTGCCAGCATTATGGGTGTAAGAGCATTAAGGGGAATGATGTCCACAACATCTGGAGTGCTAAAGGTTGCCTATTCCTGATTAAGTATAAAATACTTTCTTTTTGCAGTTTACTCTAAAGAAATATGGGTAGAGGGCAGTGCTAAGATGCAGAATGCTCCAACAAAGTTTTTTTTTCTTTATCAAAAAAAACTATACAAAATAAATCATGTTTAAAAATAAAAAATAAAAAAGTCAAGGGAATTATTTAGGTGTGGGTTAGTATTTGTAGCGGTCGCATGGAGTCATTTTTTAATGCTCACATTCTTCTTCAGTTCTAAAGTATTCAGAAACAATCTGGTCTACATCATCAATCCAGCAAATTCATGTCATTTTTCATTGTACTTCTGGTCTAAAGTGTGCATTATTAGTAGGCATTCATGATTTTACTGCAAAGTTCCAAATGTATTTTTTTCAAATTAGCCTGTGGTATACGAATTGTGAACTTGGCACATCCTGTTACAAGTACTGGCTTATTCAGAGCCAAGTTTCTAGTATTAGCCAGATACTAGAGCTGCACCGATATTTCGGCTGCTGAAATTTTCGACCGAAAACAGGTCAAATTTGCCAAATATATTTTTTAAATATATTTTATTTTTGTAGTGCATAGTTTAACAGACATGCTTGCATTAACAATTCAGATGATAATATATCACAATGAAAGATAGTAATGAGAACATGAAAAGTCAAGAATACTGCACTTTGGACAGGGGTTGGAAAGAACACTATGGGACAGGGGGGGGGGAGAGAACTATGAGACAATGGAGGGTGGGAAAGAACACTATGGGACATGGGAGAGGGGGAAAGAACACTGTGGGACTGGGGGAAAAACACTATGGGACTGGGGAGGAGGGAAAGAACACTACAAGACAGGGGATGGGGGATAGAACACTCGGACAGGGGAAGGGAGAAAAATAACTATGGGACAGGGGAGGGGAGGGGACACTATGGGACAGGGGAGGGGGAGAACACTATGGGACAGGGGAGGGGGGAACACTATGGGACAGGGGAGGGGGGGAACACTATGGGACAGGGGAGGGGGGGAACACTATGGGACAGGGGAGGGGGGAACACTATGGGACAGGGGAGGGGGGGAACACTATGGGACAGGGGAGGGGGGGGAACACTATGGGACAGGGGAGGAGGGGGAACACTATGGGACATGGGAGGAGGGGGAACACTATGGGACTGGGGAGGAGGGGGAACACTATGGGACTGGGGAGGAGGGGGAACACTATGGGACTGGGGAGGAGGGGGAACACTATGGGACTGGGGAAGAGGTGGAACACTATGGGACTGGGGAGGAGGGGGAAAAGAACACTATGGGACTGGGGAGGAGGGGGAAAAGAACACTATGGGACTGGGGAGGAGGGGGGAAACAACACTAAAAAAGAGGAAGGGGAGAGGAACACTAGAGGGGGTAGAGAGGAACATTAAGCGGGGGGACGCCCAGTAGAAGAGAAGGGAGAAGGGACGTTTTTCATATTAGATTAAATTAATTTCATTAAAAAGTATAAAACAAAATTATGGGGGGGCGGGGCCGGGCCGGGCCGCCGAGCTGAGCGGTCACAGGACAGCTCGGCTCCTGCAAACAGAGGCACATATAACCCATAACTCCAGATTCCGAGAGAAATTACCTGTCCAAAACTGCGACCCACAAAGTAACCGGGCTACCTAAGCTGGGGTAAGGCTTGCTCACGGAGTTCCAGTCCCTCGGAGGAAAGGGCCCGCTGCATCAGGCGGGACCTGTCCCGGCGGTGAGTGAAGCGGACGGCCGCCGCAACACTATCCTGCCCGACGGAGGCCGACACACGTGGACTACCTGCGGACCCGGTCCTGTTCCCCCCCTCTGGACCGGGGGGGTGATCCCGGTCCAAGCCATAAAGCCATACTCGGAGGCATTGATATGTCGTCGCGCAGACCCAAGACCCACAGCTAAGATGGCGGCGGCCATGTGCACAAGACCTGCATCACTGAGCATAGTGAGGAGTGCAGCCATTCCCTGGCCTGGCGCACGGGGCATTGTGCTACAATTGACCAATACCAGGCAATGGTCCCTGAACCCGGAGACTCTCCGGGCGCATGGCGCTCATAAAACAACACACACGCGGATACCACTGCCGAGAGGCCCGCTCACTCTTCATCTGAGCTGGGCACTCACCTGGAGGAATCCCTCCACAGCCTGCCATACCCCCAGGGAGAAGTTCTGGATCCGGCGGAACCCTGGGCCCAAGATCCTGGAGATGGGATCAATGGCAAAAGGGCATGAATGCCTACTAAGTCCTCAGACCTAAGACAAGCGGCCCTCGGAGGTGGAGAAGCCACGGCAATGGATAGATCACGTAAACCAGAGCCATCAGCGCCCGCTGGAGGAATCAGCGGACTCAGGAGCCTTACAAACCAGGTCGGAAGAGACGGCGCACGTAAATATGGACTGGCACTGTATACCCAATGGTTGGACCGCATGGTTTAACGACACCCACCTGGGCCATACCCCTCTAGGACAGCTCTGTGTTGAACTGAAGAGATCTCAACCCATACCAGTTTTGGGGCTGTGCATGACATGCCTGACGTGGACTCTAACCAACATGGCCTCACATGATGGGTACTATTGTTAACCTAGAATATTGTGTTTTGTTTCACGGATGGTAGTTTGCGCGGGCAACGCTAGCGTTAGCAACCAGGGGGTGTGATTTGCTATGTCCTCCGCTAACAGCCTGACGCAGCCAACAGGAGGGCCAGACCATGTATACACTTTACACGCCAGACACTGACCCAGACTGCATATAACAGGACACACCATGCCAGCACAGCTCACACAGTTCAGCCTATCTGCCCCTATGACCAGTATGGCGCCGTGCCGCCTAACTCACACACGAGCACCCAGTACCCACATAACCGAGCCACAACGAGTAACTGACAACGACGGACAAGCAGCAGAGACACAGTGCGAACAACAAGACCAGCCAGTCTATAGCTATACCTACGATCTAACACTGACACCACTACCCAACTTACAACCCACATGCCAGACGCAGACCTGATACCTTATACAGACCTGCATTACCTTTTAGACTACTTAACCTGAACAAGCGATGCATCCGAGTGAATCCACACTAATAGTACCGACTTGCCAAAATTTACACATGTCGAGCTAACTAGATACAGCGATAGAAATATAAATGCAAGCAGATATACATGTGCATACATATTAATGTTGAAAGCTAACGCAAATATATGAATACCTGCTAATATATTACCCATTCTTCCTTTATGTTAAGTTTACATTAAGCGACTTACAAAATAATATTAAAAATGAGGCATTGATAACATGGAAATGCAACTAACGGTGTTATCGCTATATTAACCCTACTCTGTGAAAATTCTTGCTTTTCCCTTTCTTTTTTCTGTACCCTATTTACGTGGCTTAATAAAAGAAAGATTGACAAAAAAAAAAAATTTATAGGAAAAAAAACTTTTTTTCAAATCATTTGTGGGGAAAAGTCATTTTCGTTTTTTGGCCAAGGGCATCAGAAATTTTCGGTTTCGGTTTAGAATTTTCCATTCGGGGCATCCCTACCAGATACCATGCTTTATATCATGTAGAGCACTGGCGGAACTACCACAGTCGCAGAGGTCGCAACTGCGACCAGGCCCAGCCACCCCCTGTGACCGCGGTGCCCGCTAAAATTGTGGTGCAGCCCCGGATGCGCAGAACAATCACCGGGGCCATATAGAAGGGGCCCATCGGGTGGCCTATGCTCTTGAGGTCACCTGATGGTAATGAATTAGTTGGGGCCCGGTCAGCGCTGGGGCTAGGAGGAAGCAGTCACTTCCTCCCAGCTAAGAGAGCCACGCGGGTGAAGAGTACCAGGGAGGAAAGGAGGGAGTAAGAGTAGGAGCTCTGACTCCCATCAGCCGAAGGCAGCCACTGGACCGCAGGGAAGTCACCCTCCTGCACCTAAAGGTAGGAAACAGAAAGGTGACTACAATTTTTAACAGTTTGTGTGTGTGTGTCTGTGTGTGTGGGAGAAAGAATGTGTGTGCATGTGTGTGAATGTCTGTATCTGTGTGTGTCTGCATGTGTATCTGTTTGTATTTATGGTTATCTGTATGTCAGTATGTGTATCTGTTTGCACGTGTGTCAGTGTGTGCCCCTATGTTTCCGTGTCCCAGTTTATATCTGTATGCGTGCCATTCTGTGTATCAGAATGTTTGTCATTAAGTGTGTCTGCATTTGTGCCTCTGTGTGTGTCTGGGTATCCACATGTGTCTGTGTGTTCTGTATGTGTATCTGTGTGTCTGTATGTGTATCTGTTTGTCTGCATGTGTGTCAGTGTGTGCCCCTATGTATCTGTATGCGTATAATTCTGTGTATGTGTATCTGCATGTGTCTATTTGTGTGTCAGTGTATCCGTATGTGTGTCAGTGTATCTGTATGTGTGTGTCTGTATCTGTAGAAGTTTCATTATGTGTATCTGAATGTGTGTCATTCTGTGTGGCTGTGTATCAGCATGTGGGTCTGTGTATGTATCTGTATGTGTTATATTATACAAAAGGAGGTGCGGGTGGGGAGGCCCTTTAGTTTCTAGTTACGCCTCTGATGTAGAGTATAGTTCTTCACAAGACAACTGGGGTTTATTCACTAAACTGAGAATCTATCCAGAGACCTCACATATATCAAAGTATTAGCCAATTTAATGCCCAAACAACTGATGGGAGTGCATATTTACAGCTTGGATATTTAGGTCTCGGATTTGCAATTCCTGGTCTTTTCTCCTAAAGACTATAAAACCCCAAATTGTATTCTCTAATAATCTGGCTCACTCCAGGCAATTAAGTACATATAAAATATTCAATAGACTTCTTAAAGAATATGAACCTACTATTTGAACTTTAATTGCCTTTTCATTTATGCCATACTATGCAAGCTGGTATGAACCATTTTTTTTTAGCTCTTTTAAATGCATTTTTAATGAATTGCTTGTGTTATTGTGTAGTCTACTAATTAGCACCTACACTAGTGCATACATATTTAATGTATAAAATATTATTGCTTTTAAACTATGTACATAAATCTGTAATGTTTATTGAGGGTAATTGATGCTGTCAAAGCAAGCATTTGCATTTCTCTTCCACATTGGCCAGATTAATGTCTTTTCACTAAACAGGGATAAACATTTCTAAGGACATGCCATTTCACAGATAATCTGAAAGCCATTTAATACCTCGTATGTCATATTCTAAAATCCCTTTTACAGGAATAAACCCTACCGGGCAAAGGCAAGACGTCTGTACAAAAATGATACGTTACTCCTCCATTATAAGCTTGGAGTAACAACAAATAAAGTACAAAATCAAACCACCGAGCAAACAAAATGGCAGACAAAGGCCTTTAACCCCTTAGTGACCAGACCGCTTTTCAATTCTCTTACCGTTTGGGACCAAGGCTGTTTTTACATTTCTGCTGTGTTTGTGTTTAGCTGTAATTTTCCTCTTACTCATGTACTGTACCCACATATTATTATATTGTTATTTTTTTGTAACTACACTTAGCATGATGTTATATATGTTATATATAGATATTCAATTTATTAACTTTTATTTAATTTTTTGTACTTTTTTTTCACCAGCAGAGAGACTGCCTGTCAGTTCAGGAAGTCCCCCTGCTGGCAACACTATGGACACCTATTGCGGCCATGTGACCGCTCTGCTAATTTGCAGAGGGGGACAATCTGGGCTGTCAGACAGTACCCCCCAGTGAACAAGAAGACTGATTGCCGGCGGGGAACGGTGGCGATCAGGTAAGTACATACAGAGAGAGCGAGGGAAGGGATTAATAAAAAAAAAAAAAAATTTTTAAATATATATTTTTTTAAATGTAATTTATTTTACTGAATGCCTCAACCCCTCAAGGCACTCAGCACAGGCATAGCATTGGAAGCCTACATGATGGCTTCCAATGCTCTGCCTCACTACCAGGCGCCGCGTGGAGCAACCCAGAAACGATCACCCGGCAGCCTGGCAGTGGGGGGGAGGGGTATTGCAGGATTTCTTGACATTGAGGCATCACTGCAATACCGTTAGAGCGTCTGGAAGCGATCATGATCGCTTCCAGCACTCTAATTAGCCGTGGGGTTATCAGGTACATCCGCGGTCCTAAAGGACCGTTTTTTGGGGGGGGGTTAAGAAAATATTTTCAGGGTTATTACCTAAGGTGAGAATTCAAGGTGAATTCAAAGTGAATTTCAAATTTAAGGTCATGCGACTCTGGCTTTAGCGACTCTGGCTTTAAAGGAACGCTATAGGGTCAGGAATACAAATGTGTATTCTTGACCTTATTGGGTTAAAAATCAATTTTAGACCCCCACTGTTCCCCGCCTTAAATACAGTAAAAAGTCACCTTTAATTTTGTACGGCACGGATGCGCCAGCACTGGCTCCACACTGATCCTCCTTGGCTGAGATCATCATGAGACTTCCCATTGGATTGGCTGAAATTGTCAATTCTGTTGCCAAGGAGGAGGAGCAGCAAGCACCTGCTGGCCAATCAGCATCTCTATGGGGAAAGTTAAGTGTCAGTGCTGCACCCAGGAAGCACCTCTAGTGACGGTCTGAGTGACTGCCACCGGAGTTGTCCCTGGGCAGTAATGAAAACACTGTATTTTTCTCTGAACAGCAGCATAAAAAGTATAGTAAAGGATCAAAATAAATTCAGTTTTAGTAATTTTCGGTTTGGGATGAGAGTAACACAAAACTATTTTTTTCTTCAGGCTCTACCACTTACAATGTTTAATATCTATTGTTCCTGTGGCATGAAGGCTTTGCATTTGAACTTGAATGATATTGAACGATTGCCCTTGAAGTCAAGACTTCTGGCACGTACAACTTCACTTCTTGATTTAATGCTTATTTATTCTCAAACTCACTCGGCTAATATTATTTCATAAAGTATGACCATTTTGCATCACTCACCTATTCCCACACATTTAGTGTATTATAAGGTGAACTGCTAAATTATTAATTTATAGTCACAACCCAAAATGACCTCACATATATCAAAGTGACAGAGTAAAATAAACAGCCTGTAGTTAAACTAAAGACTGCAGTAAAACAATTGGTGTTTACTTATTGGAAGGGTCACTCTTACGGGTTAAAGACTTTCAGTTTCTTTGATTTTTAATAACCTCTTAATTTGAAATCACTTACTTTTGTCCTCATGTTGATTATTGATCAAATGCTTTGGACATTGTAAACCACTGGGATATTGATTTCTTGCTTTATGCTAAGATTAAATTACTCCCGCCAGTAGGTTGGGGTATGTGCCTGCAATGGGAGGACTTCTGCATGGTACCGGAGCAGCAAATAATAAAATAAAAATCTGTGGATAATGTGCTATTGACTTTTTCAGTTTGCAATAAATCGTAATGACAAGTTGTGTACTTGCGTGAATGACAACCTATTTTTTTCAGGATTGCAAAATAAACAATTTCCTCTTTCTCAATTTCCACAAATGGTTTCCGACCATGAGACCGATAAAAAAAAACCCTCCCCATTTGTAAATATACAACCATCTACTAGTAAAAGGACAAAATCATTTAATTTCTCTTGGATCTCCAACCTTATGTATTAGTGATTTTGATGGACAAATGGGGAGGGGAGAGGAGAGAAGGTGCACTATATTAATTCAAAATTAATTTCAAATTTAAGGTCAAAATAGCCAAACTAGAAAAGGTATCCAAGTCTGTTATGCTTTCAGTTTGGATATTGTGCCTTAAAGGAACACTATAGGGACAAACATGTATTCCTGACCCTATAGTGTTAAAACCACCCCCTGGCCCCCTTTGCCCTCCATCCTTGCCTCCCTAAATATAGTCATATCTTACTTGTATTCAAGTCTACAGCTTCTGCCTCTTCCCCTGATCTGCCTACTTGGCTGACATCATCAGAATGTATTCTCTCAGCCAATCACAATGCTCTCCCATAGCATTGGCAGAGACTGTCAAGGAGGCTGATCAGGGGAATAGCCAGCACAAGCCAAACACTGTCCTGGCAAATTAGCATCTCCTCATAGGGATGCATTGAATAAATGCATCTCTGTGAGGAAAGTTCAGTGTCTCCATGCAGAGGGTGGAGACACTGAATGGTAGTGTTGCACAATGTACAGCACTGCCCCAAGAAGCACCTCTAGCAGCCATCTGAGGAGTGGCCAGTGGAGGTATCTTTAGACTGTAATGTAAACACTGCCTTTTCTCTGAAAAGAGAGTGTTTATTGCAAAATGCCTGCAGGGAATGATTCTACTTAACAGAACAAATACAAACACATATTACTGTTTGACTTTTCAGGGAGAGATTAGTTACTGTATTTCAGGTGTGATAAACTTCTGAATATCTCATGTGCTGTATACTATACAATTTTGTATCTCTTAGAAAATAGGTACAAATAGATTAGAACACAAGTAGGGACTGACCCTCATAAACAGAGACACTTGGGATTTTACTGAATCAGGACTTATACATACATACATACATACATACATACATAAACACACACACACACACACACACACATATTTCTAATATATAAAACAAGCAGGTTTATATTATTATGCACCCAGGAATTTTCTTGGCCCAATTGACCATCTCCATATGAATTATGAAGGGAGGGACACATCAATATCCTGCCTATCCCGGTGGGATCTGAAGCCTTCTCTGGATACAGGATATTTTTGTGTTTAGACACAGTAAGAGTAAGATATCCTAGACATCTTGAACACAAGATACGGCCATCTTAAACATCATTCTACACAAATTAAATAGCATAGTACAGATATAAATTCATCGTTGTGAATATGAACATTTATATTAGAAAAACAAAAGCAACTTCATTATAATGATGTCATATTTTGAAAATTCAAAACTCCCCTACAGATGGTGGTCAATGAAGCCGTGGTGCTCGCCCTCTTACCTTACCACAAAGTGCGGTTCCCCTCTGCCTCCACTCTGGCCTCAGCTTCAATGTGGAAGCTTTTACCATGGGTGCTCTCAACCTATCACGGACTGAGAGAAATTCTGTCAGTCTATCACCAGCACATTGAAGCTGGGCCTGGAGGAGGAGACAGAGGGGCCAGGAACATGGGCATTGTGCACAGTAATTTGGAGTTAAACTCTTTGAATACAATTAAACCTCATAAGGTAACATGGCACTCAGAATCTCCATTCACCAATACCATGAAATGGTGCTCGGAATGTCCTTTTGATTTCTTTGCATAGTTTCTTCATTTATGTAAAAACTGTAAATCTAAAATTGCACTTTGACAAATGAGTTAACTTTTATGTGACATTATTTCTACATTTCATTGAGAACGATGCCATTGAGATTTCTCTTTTGCTATCTAATTACTATGACTGTGCTGGACATAAACCAACTCATTCTGGCAGGCACCCAGTATCTGGCATTTAACCACAGAGCCTCATGTTTTATGTGCAGCTGGGTCACAGCTGAGGATTCAATATTGGAGCAACTTGACTCAATAGTAATCAGGTTTAGCTCTACACTGTGTTAAACATGGAGGAAGACATATTAAAGGAACACTGGCACCGCCTCCATGTCTCAGATCACCAATTTTTGTGATAAAAGCATTAGCCCAGGCAGCAATGGACAATGGTGATTGGCTTTATGTGTCAGCTGACTATTCTCGGCCCACCCATTTCTGTTATAAGAATTGGTATGGTTGAGAAAAGAGGTATCTGCCTTAGCAGGGCCAGTGGGGGCTGGTCTGTGGGTGGCTGGGACCCTCATTCATTGTTAGAACATTAGAAAATGGTTTAACACTGCATGGAGGGACAACTTCTGAGAACTCCAGGTTCTTTAACCAATTCAACGAGATTAAGTGATTACAATGCCTAGAACAACCTTCGGCACTCCAGGTGTTGAGGACTACATCCCCCATAATGCTGTTACACCCATAATGCTGGCAAAGCATCATGGGAGGTGTAGTTCAAAACATCTGGCATGCCGAAGGTTGCCTATGCCTGGCCTAGAATGTTCCTCTAAAGCCATAATCCCTGATAGTTTATAGCTGGTCTAAGAATGTTGTGATACAGCACAGCAGGTGTCTTCTTCCATAGCTCCTGGATTCACAAAATGTATTCTTCAAAACATATTCACAAAAAGCTAATGAAGATTGAGAAAAATAAGACATCCTGGAAAGATAGCTTTTGGTTCTGAATTTTCAAAATGTTAAATCTTACCGTTTGATATCATACCTCCTAATATTTCAAATGGATAAAGAGGGAAACTCTTTGTGGCCAGGGGTGGGACTGTTATGAGACATTCAGATAACTTACTAATAACGATTTATGCAACTAAAATGTAATTAAGAAGAAGAACAATGTATCGTATGTACATGGAATCATTTCTAAAAACATAATGTTGTGGAGTTCTGGTATACATGCAAACCATGTGTTGCTCCAAAAAATTAGGGAAATTAGGATAGAAAATAGGTACAAATGGATTTGGGAGGTATGCTATCCCCTCACACACCTTTCACATGTGAAGACTCACCTAAGATACATTGTTGTGATTAGGGTGTGAATATATATTTAGAAAACAACTGCTATGTTTGTCAAATCAAAAGCATATTTTATTTTGAGGGCATGATGATGCCAGAAAAGTCCATTAGTCTCCATTGTGGTTTATACACAGTGATTTAGTACTTTTCCTCATAATTGTTTCCTTTTATCTTGCTACACATTGCCCATAAACAGGTATTTCACTGCAATACAGGGAACTTGCATTATATTTAAAAATTACTTCCCGAACGCTTCCACACGCATAACTACTTCAGCGTAATGATCTTATTAAAGCAGCATCCCATTACTTCACTCATTCTTTAAGTCGAGACTTTGCACAGCATGATGTATATTTTTGACTCTATTACCTCGAAGTACTGGATTCCTGTTTACTGCAATTTTTTGTAATACCTGTAAAGAATCGAAAAAAGGAGCATCCCCACCCCATGCACACACAAATTGAGTATTTCGTAAGGAAATATCTTTATGAAAAACTCATTTAGACTATGTTGGAATCTCACTGAATTCCCAAACTATCAGTGGTAGAAAGAGGATCTAGGCACTCCAAGGATCTTCAATTGTATTGGTTTGACCACGGTGTGTCACTTATCCAAATAAATACAAGTGAAGATACTTGGAGTACCTGGATCTTCTTTCTACCACTGATATCTACTCCCTGAGGCTGGAGCATGCCCTTGGTCCAGTTTAGCACCCGGATCTTCACGTGATTGGAGTGCAGTTCGTTTTTTTCCTCTTTTTGAATTCCCAACCTAGTCAAAACATATACTAAGACAAATTAGGCACTACTTTGTCTCAGTATTTTCCCTCTGCCTGACACTGCATCTTATTGAAGTGGCCTGGGTGCAGTCCCCTTTAGCCCTGCAATTTAAAACATTGCAGTTTTAGAGAAATTGTAATGAATATATTGCAGGGTTACGACTGCCTCCAGTGGCTGTCTATTGGACAACCACTAGAGGTGCTTCCTGCCACTTCATTTGACCTCACATGTGCATTAGGTTCGTAAATCGCATGGACATCAGAGGAGGAGAGCAATACAGTGACAAGGGACCTCAGCGTTGGAATCAGGTAAGTGAATAAAAGGGTTTTTAAACTTTTATGGCTGGAGAAGGACATGGAGGCTGAGGGTCACTGTAGCGTTAAAAGGACACTATAGTCACAAAAACAAGGTTATCTTACTGAAGCAGTTTTAGTGTATAGATCCTGACTGACGTTTCACTGCTCAATTCTCTACTATTTAGGAGTTAAATCACTTATTTTTCTGTTTATGCAGCTATAGCCACACCACCCCTGGATGTGACTGAAAGCCTGCATTAATACAAAATAGTTTCATTTTTAATCAGTGTAATGTAACTTACTTTAACCCCTTAAGGACACATGACATGTGTGACATGTCATGATTCCCTTTTATTCCAGAAGTTTGGTCATTAAGGGGTTAAAAGATTGTATCTCTTTATCTTTAAATTGAACTTTACTCACACACAAAGAAGGCTGCTACAGGATCTAGCAGAGCAGGAGATACCAAATTCTAAATTAAACATAATTTGCAATAAAGAAAGAGTAAACATTAGATGACTCTTTGCAGGAAGTGTTTAGGAAGGGTGTGCAAGTCACATGCAGGGAGGTGTAACTAGGGCTATATAAACAAAGTGATGTAACTCCCAAATGGCAAAGAATTGAGCAGTGTGACTGAAGGGGCATGATCTGTAAACCAAAACTGCTTCAATACCCTAAAGTTTGGCGACTATAGTGACCCTTTAGGAATACAGTTGTGTACTCCTAACAAAATAGTGTTCCTTTTAAAAACATCCTAGTGAGACGCGGTCTTCATCAATAAACTGTTAGGTAGATAGAGTACAAAGCCAGGAACTAAAACAGCATTGCCGCTTTCCCCAGAGAAGACAACCAATACTTTATAATAATGGCTACAGACCTTCAGGCATCCCTTCTGTTAATGTCAGTGTTCATTAGTCTGCAATGAGGAAAACACACATTGAACAAAACAGTCACCAATTGTACTTGTGGAAGAACTGGGCAAGGCTCTCCTCCTCTGCTATATCACAGGTCCTACTTCATTCCTTGAGTTTTTCCTGGCGCCCAGATCTCCCTCTCATTGCCGCTGAGAGACCAAGGATGCCCCTGCATCACTCTGCACACAGTATTATCTGAATGTCATGGCTGCAGGAAGCACACAACTCGCACTGCAGCTCCTGAACCTCATGGGAATCAATTAGCATTCACTTGCAGTCATGTAATATATGAGTGTATGAGTCAATAACGGAGTTTAACAGTGATATCTTTAATTTCCAAATGAATCCATCGACGAGTTTAGTTTGCATAAATAAAATACGTTCGTTTTATTCTAAATTTAATTTCCATTTCCAATTAATGGTCATCAATCTTTTACAAGTCATAAACTCTCTGCAGGCTTGTTTGTTCCATCGGTAAGTTTCACAAAGATTGTAATGCACACAAAAAATGCACACAAAAAAAACGGACAGGTTAACCCGGCGGTAATTCCAGATAGACTTACTGTAGTTTAAACAATATTGCATTTAGCTTCATATTATTTTCAGACAGATTTATGGAAATATTTTCAGGAGACAGTGTAGCTTTAAGGAGAAATTCAAACTGCAGTAAAGCCCCTATTATCTGTTTTCATTTAACTTGCTTCTATGGCTGGTTGTTAACACTGAAAGTGTTAAGAAGAAAAAGCACTGTCTGAAGCGTGGCTGTAATCTATTTAAATCTGAATTAATCAATTGCTTAACCATAGATCAAAGACCTAATGGGTAAACTCATCAATACAGAGAATACACTGGATGGTTCTGGCCTCAGATATGTGGTTTTACGGGAGAGTGAACTGTGCAGTTTGGTTATATCACACTGCCCCCCATTGGAGACATGTTGCTCATCACATCTGGGTTTCACATAAGCAAATGTAACCAGTGCCATTTAAATCCAGAATAAAATAAAACTAAAATCTGAAAAACTAAAAATTTAATTAAATCATTACATATAAGATAATATATTAAAGGGTAAGGTAGTAAAAAGCATTCCTAGAAAATGTACATTTAGGTTGGCTAAATGATACTGGTCATTGTAAAATTAGGTAACAAGGGGAGGGCTGTCAAGAAGCCACGTGCATAAATGAGGTCTGGGCTGCTACAGCCTTACACTTCAATTTACCTAATGCAGGTGTGCTTGGCCGCCTGTTGGCACAGTAATGCAGGAAAGGGGCATCATCAGACATAAATTGTTCAGGGCTAGAATTGTGTGGGTTAATATGCAAGCTGTTGCTTGGGCTGATGGCAGTGAAGCCAAACATTATAAAAGTGTGCCAGAAGGGGAAGGACGGTGGGTTGTACACGTAGCAAAAAAGGGCAGCTTACTTGTACTTGCCAAACATTGCCAATGACTCACACAGCTACATTATACCCCTGCCAGCACAAAAGGTAGGAATCATTGCTGGCATTACCCGTTGAAGATGAATGAAATCACAATGAAATTGGAAAGTCTGCCATTTTTAAAGAATCTCTATAGTGTCAGGAAAACAAAGCAGTTTTCCTGACACTATAGTGCCCTAAGGTGCCCCCACCTTCAGGGTCCCCCTCCCGAGGCGCTAAAGGGGTTAAAAACCCTTCAGCCACTTACCTTATTCCAGCGCCGGGCTCCCTCGGTGCTGGTGACCTCTCCTCCCCCGCCGACGTCAGCTCCCGAGTGGAGCAGAATGCGCATGCGCCTCTAGCTGGAGTGGTCGGGGTAAATATAGTGTCCCTTCAACTAAAACTCTGCTGCCCAAAGAATAATTATCAAAAACAAGCTAACATCTTCTCAAATTCAATCCCATTAGCCAGTCTCTAATAAATGATACTGTACCTAAGTAGGGGGAACGCCAAGGGAGTGGGCAGCACCTCTTGTCATTGATAAAAATGGATGGTGTGTGACCAAGAGGCAGCAAGAATATATCTCAAAATACATTTGACTCTTACCTTAAAACTTTGTGCTCTAAACACACGTCCATAAGCTAAGCCATTACCGAGTGTGTATATCAGAGAGATACATAGATGCTATATGTAATATCTTGTAAGTGCTGACTTTAATATATACAATTTGTACTCTAAATTATTCAACCTTTTTACAAAATCAGGTTTACTGTCAAAATTTACAGACTTATAAACAAATCAAACAACCGCAATTGAAATAGTTCAACACAACAAATGCTTCAAGGGATTTCCCAAAATTCAACTGAAAATGCAACTTATAATGACTTCTCCAGACTCAAAATGATTCAACCCCTTCACAGCAAGCATCTTTAGTTCTTAGTAGAGCACCCTTTTGCTGTTATGACTTGCTGCAAACGAGTTGCATAGCCTGACACCAGCTTCTGGCAGCGTTCCTAAAGAATCTTAGTCCATTGCCAATGACCAGTGGCCTCCATTGCTAATGACCAGTGGCCTCCTGTAGAATAGTTAGTAATATTCTTGGGTTTGCGTGCTGCAAGCGCATTCTTCAAATTTCACCAGAGATTTTCGATGGGGATCAAGTCATGTGACTGTGATGGCCAATGTAGCATTTTCCAGGACTACTTCTGCAACAAAAAGCTTTTGTTTGATCGGTTCATTGCAAACGGCTGAAAGTCTGTACATTTTTTTTTACCAAAAAACTGATTTTCAATGGGGTTTAAATAATTTTGATTACAACTGTATTTTGCTTTCATGTGGGTATTGAATAAAATGAATGTTGCCGACATGACGTCCTGAAATCAGACTGAACGTATCAATCCCTGGTAAGAGATGAAAATATCAAAGCTCTCTCGATAATATTAACTGCTGTACTACATTTACATTTTATAAGTCAAAGTTTAAAAAACACTTTTTCAAGACACAGCAACGCTGTACGACTGTTTCCACAACTCTCGCTAGATTCTACGCAGCATTTCTAAATATGCGTTTATACGTTTATATTGACAATACATTGTTTCATATAGACTCTTTTCAATGGTCTGGAACAGCATAGCTTTTTATCATGAGAAGCACAAGTTAGGATTCCAGTGAGCCAATGCCTGATCGTGCCCTCTGCACATTCACTCTTTGGAGCTTGTCAGCATTGGGATGGCTTTGGTTCAGTAATTAAAATCTCTGTGTCAAAATCAAGCAGACTGTGATGAGAAAATAAAAAAAAGAACTCGATTGAACAGGTAATATAATGCACTGAGTAATGGCCTTCATTTATCACAACTGGCAGATGCATGCTGAAGACTAGACATCGTAAACGGAATGCAAACTTTGTTAGAGTTGTGGAACAATCGTATTATTATTATTGTGAGCAATCTTATCATTCTCACAGGATGGGGCCATACACCACACTGCGGGAGGGTTGGGATTTAAGCATTAACATGTACAAACTGTAGAAAAGGTGTAGAAAATTCTCTGGAGCCTTGAGTGTGCATTGAATTGTGACATGCTAAGCATCCTGATTGCCAAACCAACTCAAATACAAAAGCCCATTTAAATAAAAACTGAAAACCTTGAGACAATTAAGTAAATTTACTGCAGCAATGACTAGATTGGATAACGGGTAAATTTACTTTTTAGGGGAAATAAAGTAAACATTGCATTTAACACTTGCATATGTCTCAAGTCTCATCAATCACAAAAGCTCGGTTTTGTACCAAACCAAAAGCAATAAGCAGGTTGTATGCAGGGGATTGGGTGGGTGAATGGGAGGTGAACTTTATTCATTCTGAATTTAATGCACACCTCCCAACAATTCTGGGTTTGGCCGGACAATGCTAATTTGGGGTTTCTGGCCTGCCATACTGAGTTTGCTATTTGCATCTTACTTTTGGGAACACCAGAGCCCTTTTAACCAGGAAATGCAGTATGAGAACATTATGATATGCTTTTTTGGTGAACAATGGAAACCCAGGACATTGCACATGCACAGTCCTGATTAAAGGTTGCCAGCACAGCTGACAATCAGTCTGGTATCGCAGACTGAAATACCCCCTATTCAGCTGACCAGCCAATTTTCCTGATGGATCTGCTTCCTTTTCCGCGGATCCGCCTCTCAAGTCCTCCCCATCCAATGTTGGGAAGTACGTATAAGGGAAGTGCTGAGAAAAATTCAGTCACTTTCTGATCTCTGCAGACCACAGGAATTTCCAGCAAATAAAAAAATACCTGGTTTTGTGTACCTGCCAAACCCGACACAGTTTGGAAATATGGATAAAGCATAAAATTAAATTAAAATTTTTTAAAAAAAATGCAAAAAGATGCTCAAAAGGAAAAAAAGAAATACTTCTCACATTTATCCATTAATCTTTCTCAAGATTTAAAGTTCAATCTATGACATCAGTTCTGCTTATCACATAGCTTGAGAGCAACTCCTAAATACAGGGTAGCAGCCATGCTGAGTATATCAATTTAATGACAACACTGAAATGTGCATGGTGATCAGCACAGCACTCGCCCAAAAAGCTGCAACTTGGGATCTTGAGAATAACCTGTGAAGTGAGGTGTGGACACAGTGTGAGCAGACAACATATACATATTGATTTTTAAAGAGAGAGAGAGTATAGAAACCCTCTGACATCTGAAAGAAGATGGGAATGCTTTGTAGGTGTGAGCAGTAAGCAGTGTTTAATATATCAAAGAAATGCTACCTAGCCCCATATTTCTTATAAATGTTTTATATGCAATGGTAAAGAGAGACCAAGTCAGCTGAACGTTTCCCAGAAACCCTTGCTCACTGGATTTTTTATATGAATTAATAAAACTCCACTTGAGAATGTGCAATACAGCTTATTTTCTGTAGGGTGGGTAAAAAAAGGACTAAGAATGCCAAATGCTTCCTATTCATTTTCCAGTGATGCACATCACATTCCACTGGCATCATTGAGCATGAAAATGTTTAAATGCATTTTTCTAATGCTTTCAAAAAAATGGATGGTAAATGCACCCTGGGTGTTTTTTTTTTGTTTGTTTGTTTGTTTTTAACACTCCACAAATTTACCATTTCCCCCCTAAATTCTCTTCAGACCGTACATTAAAATAAACATGGTGCAATAACCTATGTAAAGGATCATATCAACATTAAAAATAAATATATTTATTTTTAATCTTCAGGTGACCCTTTATTGTTTTAAATTCAGTATCCCCTTTAAAAAAAATAAAAACTTGCTTGCCATCCAATGCCAAGACAGTATACTGTCCAGAGACTCCACCTTCTGTGAGATCATCAGCATTGATGATCTTGGTCCAATCCAATGCCTCTCAGGGAGAAGCACTAGGGAACTACAGCATGAGCACAGCAATCACTGGGCTCCGCCGATCCAGTGCTTCTCATATGAGAAGCATGGGATGCAACGGGCATCTTCATGATGTGCATGATGACATCAAACATGAAGATATTGATTTCAAATATATTGAGGTCGTGGTTTTGGTGCTTGGAGTGTCCCTTTAATATATTTGCTATTTCTATGACAATCACAGCGCATATTTTCATCTGCTGATGTTGCACTAGGAGCAGATATTTGCATTATTACTTCGAAATATAATTGGCTGGTCCCTGATGCTTTATTACGGTTACTCAATAGATTTTTGCATAAACAGTTTTTCAATGCTCAGCAACAGAAGAGACATTACAATAAAACAGGCAATTATTTTTGAGCTGTATAAAGGGAATTTTGTACATTTATGAGAAATTGCTACAGTAGGTGGAAAATAAACCTGGACAATAATTTGGAAACAGTAGAACAGTAGTGAATATAAACATATATTAAAAAAGTTGAACTGACTTTTCTATTTGAGGAAAGTAATTATATATATATATATATATTGTAAGGGAACATTGAGTGATGCTTTTAAAATTCCCAGAGAAATTCCGGCCAATCTAATTTTCATTCTACGCAGTGGTGCTTTAATACTATAATAAGGAAGGACAGAGCGCTTTATAGGCCAGATAAATATACAGTATAACCTGTTTTAGAGTGATTACATCTGTGCCTGCATGTTCACAAAACGTATAAAGCCATCACGAGGCACTAACCTTAGGCACAAGATGAAGTACAGCATTAAAAGAACAGGAAGATAACGGGATAGCACCAAGACCGTACTGATTCTTAATTTGCAGGGACAGGCAGACATGTCATACGGTTTATAGTCCATACCATGAAATGTACTTGGGCTGTTTGAATGTCCAGTAAATGGAAAATACAAATACTTGGTAATTATTTGCTTGTTTATGTACAATTAAAGGGACACTAGGTAACAGGTCCATTCTAGCGCGCTATAATGGTTATGTTGTCTAAAGTGTCCTGGCACCATAACTTGGTTTAAAGGACCACTATAGTGCCAGGAAAACAAACTCATTTTCTTGGCACTCTAGGGTTATTAGGTCCCCCCACCATCATGGCCCCCCTTCAGTCGCTTACCTTTCTCCAGCACCATGCTCCCTCGAAGCTGGGGAACTCTCCTCCCTCTTCCAACTTCAGCTCCGAATGCGCATGTGCGGCAAGAGCCGCGAGCATTCAAACTGCCCATAGGAAAGCCTTACTCAATGCTTTCCTATGGACGTCCAGCGTCTTCTCACTGTGATTTTCACAGTGAGAATTGCGGAAGCGCCTCTAGCGGCTGTCAGTGAAACAGCCACTAGAGGCTGGATTAACCCTCAGTGAAACAAAGCAGTTTTTCTGAAACTGCTATGTTTTCAGCTGCAGGGTTAAAACTATAGGGCAAAAACAACAGTGTGAACACTACAATATCAATAAAATGTAGTGAAAAGATAACTTAACTTAATAATGACAATGTAGCCTCCCAAGATCGCTACCCACAGAGAGCGACACAGTATTACACAGGGATATGCTATTTTTACACTAGAGGGACCTGGCACCCAGACCACTTTATTGAGCTGAAGTGGTCTGGGTGCCTATAGTGGTCCTTTAATGTAAAGCCATTCAAGAGCAGTGTGGCATATACCATGCCTCTTCTTCGTGACACACATGAATCGCCCATACCTCGGCCACAAAAATAATACATAATTAATACTTCTGCATTATCAATGTCATTTTTGTCCAATCTGGAGGTTATTGATTGTCTGAGAGTGATGGGTGTAGGTTAGTATTGCCATCTAGGACAAGACAAGGGGATCTGGGCATCAAAAAGGGACACTTTGGGGGAAAATGCAGTAATAATGTCCCAGGTAACAGAGTGGTGGAACAGCCACCTGGAAACTGGAATTGTCTATTGTAGGCCGCTAATGGATAGAACATGTGTGCAGGTAGTGGCTAATGTGTGGTGCCCACTAATATTACCAAACCGTACCACCCACCCCGCCCCCCGCCTTTTCCCTTCCCCAATTAAGACAGGAAACATAAATGTGGTATAAAACAGGCCACAGCTTTATTCATATATATAATTAATTAATTAATTAATTAAAACCAATTCAAATCATGTATAAAAGAATGTATATATTTAACTCAACAACCCGTCCTTGCCAACCGAACCTTAATAACCTTGGAGTACCTCTTTCCAGGGCACCTGCCCTCCCCCCTCGTCCAAGCTAATTGGCCTTCACCTTGGCCCACCAATTCCCCATGCCAACCCCTGGCCGCCTTTCCTGGCACGGAGGGCACGCCCAAATACCAAACCATTGCCCGAGGTTAGGGGAGGGACCAGACCCAGCATTCCTTCGTCCAGTATACACCTTTCCCAACAGGTTCGGCAAGGACCATACCCGCTAGCTGTGACAAGAAAAAACCATTAGCAAGACGGAATAGGATAACAAAGTAATAACAAAGGGAGGGAGGGAGATGTTACCACGCCGTTAAATCTAAGATGGCTGACCGGACGGCCACTATAGCCCACTACCCCCTGGACCGTAGAGCAGGGGCCCCCTAAGTCCTCATACGCTATGCAACCCACAGAACCCGTAGAGACGGGCCAAGCCCAGACACCAGCTGACCGGACACACCCACCCAGCCGCCCACGCGGTACCCACAGGCACGTCTTAAGGGGGCCAGCAGACCGGAGTCACCAGACGGCTCCGGGATGGGCACCCAGGCTCAACAAGGCCGGAGACACACACCATGACCCCCCCCGGACAGCACGACCGAGAGACCAGCTGATGGGCCAAACTAACACCCGCTACACCCCCACCCCCACCAGACGGGCACACACGACAGGGGACCTGGAGCACCTAGACGGGGGAGCCCAGACAACCACCGGCGGAACCCACAACCACAGCCGCCGTCCCAACAAGACACCACTAGGGGCCCCTGACCTCCAACCAGAGAGACCACGACAGGACAATACGGGACCCGGGTGACAACACATGGGGAGACACATAGATGGGGAGCTCAGGCCCTACCCACGCATGGCCACCAGCGAGACGAGGCGCTTGACGCCAGCAACAGACCAGGAACACCACGCGGGGGGCAAGACTGCTAAAGCAACCTAGACGCACACACCAAACCTAGCACCCACGCTAACTGACCTGCACCCTCAGCCCAGATATCAATACGGCAGGTGACCGACAAAGGGAACCACAAAACAACAAACCCAAACAGTAGCAGAACACCGCTGACATACACACACGAAAACAAACACGGCGGGGCCGGACGAACACCACGTCACGCCACAGGCACCTCAGTACCACCCAACACCACATGGCACATGCAGGAAACCACACAACACATCAGGTGACGAGATGGTTGCTCATGCATATTACAAGGCTTATTATTGCAATGACCAGGTTCTTTGTTTATTTGTTTATATTACCAAAGCTACAACTAATATGTTTTAATGATGTTATGAAAATGTTGCATAAACTATGTTGAAAAGTTGTCACTGACAGGCCTCTAAGCTCAGCACCACCACAAGAGGCGCCAACACCTTCCAAACCTTAGGGAAGAGCAGTTGGCCAGCTACTATGGCCACAGGCCACAACCTTTTCCTCCCTACCCGTGCTCCCCCCCCTCCCTCCCTCCCTCCCTCCCCATAAAACAAGAAACACAGGAAGACACCGGGTACCGAGCTGCCCCGAACAACACCCCCCCACACATTATAACCCACTACGCTACCAATAAATGCAGAGGCACCAACAGCTACAACACGGGCATCACAGGACCTCAGGCGGGGACACCCACCACGGCAAGGACGAGGGGCTACCGCCCCCAAGCACGCTACCCCCACCACTCAGGGCAGACACGGATACCATGGACCCACACACAACCCCGCACCACTCCCCTAGTCCTCATTCAGAGCTCAGCCAACACAGCCCCGTACTAGGCAGGCCGAAAGCAGGAACTGCCACGACCCGCCAAAACCCTCCCTCAGGACTTGCACCTTCTAATCCCACTAAGCGGATAGGAGACCGAGCCCTCCCGCCAACCAGACGACTGGCCAGATTGATAAGCCCAGTTACCCCCCCCGCCCCAATTACAGCGACAGCCCCCCGGCCCGCCGCGCGCTCCGGGGTCCCCCCCCCAACCCACAACCCCTCCCTACCTCCAACCCGCCACCACCGAGGGCGCAGTGCGGGTCATGGCGCCACCTTCCACGAAGATTCGCCTAACCTCCCTCAATGTGAAGGGGCTACACTCCCCAGGCAAGAGACACGGGTTATTACGATGGGCCAACCGCACGGGGGCAGATATAATCCTACTCCAGGAAACTCACTTCACGGACCGGAAACGTTTCCCTCTAACCAATAGACGCTTCAAACGACACTTTTTAGCTAACTCACCGGACCCAAAGAAAAAAGGAGTTGCAATCCTGTTACGCAACTCCTGCCCTTTGGAAGATATACACACGTATCCAGATCCTGACGGGCGATATCTGATCCTCACAGGACACATGGGTACAACCCCACTCGCCGTATGCTCCCTCTATGCACCGGCCACGCCGGACCCCACCTTCTGGAGCACCTTCAAGTCCCGACTCAGCAGCATCTCGGCCAAACACCTCATCATAGGGGGGGATTTCAACGCGACACACACACCCGCCATAGACCGAAGAGCGCGTGATAACACAATACCGGCCCCAACGAGGAATGACAAGTTATATGCCAACTTCCTCCACGAGACCACGCTCCTGGACGTTTGGAGAGCTCACCACCCGGCAGATAAAGATTTCACCTTCTACTCCCACTCACACCGGTCATATTCCCGTATCGACTGCTTCCTGGTCTCGCAGGTGATCCAGCCCTGGACCACCCACTCACAAATTGGCAACATAACGTGGTCGGACCATGCGGAGATCACGCTGGACCTTCAAATCCCACGGCTATCCTGTCCGTGGCGCTGGCGACTCAATCCGTGGATCCTCCGGGACAAAGAAACAGTACATACCATAACCGACCACCTCAAAACCTATTTCGAGATAAATACAACCGAAGACATGGCCCCGGCAACAGTATGGGCAGCGCACAAAGCGACAATCCGAGGCCACCTGATAGCAATCGCCACGACCCACAAAAAACGACGCCTCCAGGACCTCACAGAAGCATTGGCTAACCTAACTAAGCTCGAAACGTTGCACAAACAAAACCCCTCTGATAAAGTGTTACAGGAACTTACCACCATAAGAGAGCACCTCCGGCGGCTATCCTCAGCAGACGTAGCACGAAACCTTATGTGGGCCAAACAACGCTTTTACGAAAAGGGGAACAAAGCAGACTCCCTCCTGGCTAATTGCCTCAAAAAACGACAGGACAACAAACGAATTGCCAAAATTAGAACCAGCACGGGGGAGCTCACGAAGGACCCAGACACGATAGCGCAAGAATTCCTGCGATATTACACGAAACTATACAACCATGCCGACCCCTCAACAGGGGACGGGTCCCAAAGAGAACGAATTTCATCTTTCTTACAACCGCTCAACCTGCCCACCCTATCCACACAGGCACAGGCACTGATGGAAGCACCCATGGAGGGCGAGGAACTTGCCCAGGTCCTCAAAACGCTGAAGCCACTGAAAAGCCCAGGACCGGACGGCTTCACCGCACTTTACTATAAAACATTCCAGGCAACGCTCATACCACACCTGTGCAAAACTTTTAACTCTATCCTCCAAGGTAATCGGCTCCCCCCGGACATGCTCGCCGCCGACATATGCCTCCTGCCCAAACCAGGCAAAGAACAGTTAGAACCCGGCCACTACCGGCCCATATCACTTCTAAACACAGATCTGAAAATCCTTACCAAAGCCCTGGCCAACCGTCTCAACACCTTCCTCCCCCAGTTGATACATCCCGACCAGGTCGGCTTCATTCCGAAGCGACAGGCATCGGACAACACCAGAAGAGCCTTCAACACAATCTGGTACACCCAGAATCTGAACATCCCGGCGGTCATGCTCTCGCTGGACGCAGAGAAGGCGTTCGATCGCCTTCTCTGGCCATACATGTTCCAAATACTCACACACCTCAAATTCCCGGCCGGCTTCATGAACGCCCTAGAAGCAATTTACAATCGCCCCACAGGGAAACTTCTTCTACCCAACATCGAGGCCCGAACCTTCACCATACAGAACGGGACCAGACAGGGCTGCCCCCTCTCACCCTTAATCTTTGCAATCTCCCTGGAGCCACTTCTACAGGCCATACGCACCCGCCCGGACATAAAAGGCATCCAAATTAGAAATGAAAAATACGCAGTGGCGGCATATGCGGACGATGTCCTTTTGTCCCTCGCGGACCCGATACCGTCCCTACACGCCACGCTCGAAGTAATAGCCGAATACTCCAGCTTCTCCGGGTACAAAATCAATCAGACAAAATCAGTTCTCATACCAATGGCAATGGAATTGCAACAAATCCAACTCCTACGCAAATCATTTCCCTTCCAAATCTCTACGTCTCATCTCACATACCTGGGCACTCGATTGCCCCCACGCTTGGAAGATACCTACGACCTCAATTACAAACCACTTCTAACAGCAGCTCACCAGGACCTCCAACGCTGGGACAAATTAGGGATCTCATGGATTGGTAGAGTCACAACCATTAAAATGAATTTACTACCACGCTTCCTGTATCTCTTTCAAACACTACCCATCCCCATACAGAAGAAAGATTTTACAGACCTTCAAGCAGCTATTGACAAATTTGTCTGGAGGGGCAAACGACCACGCATTCGTAGATCGACCATGTATGTCCCCAAAACCAGCGGAGGCCTCGGACTACCCAACTTCCAACAATACTATAATGCAGCACAATTGGCCCACGTCCAACATTGGCACGCCCCCCCGAGCACGAAGCGATGGGTGGACCTGGAGCATGATGTCATGGGATGGGATCTACCATCATCATATATGTGGGTGCCCCCCGTGCATCGCCCGCTCCCACCGCCCACCTCTCCGGCAATCACTCACACGCTAGCGCTGTGGGATAAACTCAACCTCAAATACGAACTGTCCTCTTTCATCTCCCCGGTAACACCAATATACCGGAACAAACTCTTCCCACCAGGGATGGTGGCAAAACACTTCCGCGCGTTTGACCAGAGGGACATCTCCAGACTCCTACACCTATATCAACAAGGGAAAATCATAGACTACAAAGACCTGCCGGACAACGAAACACTTACAACTGCGGACCATTTCCGCTACATCCAGCTCAGAGACCTAGCCAGACAGCCAATCATCAAACAAGCGGGGACCTCGCCCCTAACGCCATTTGAGAAAAGATGCTTCGACGCACCCTTGCACTCGGGGCAAATCTCCAGCTTATACGCCACCCTAACAACGCATACCTCACACATCAACCTCACCTATATTGCTGCATGGGAAAGGGACCTGGGACCACCGGAAGAACCGAGCGACTGGGCCGAAATCTGGGAGGCAACAAACTCCCTGACAGTGTGTGTCACCCACAAGGAACAAGCGTACAAAACGCTGTTCCGGTGGTACTTGACACCATACAGACTCCACAAAATGGGACAAAAAACAGACACCCTGTGCTGGAAACTGTGTGGCGAAGCTGGCTCCTACATACATTGCTGGTGGTCCTGCCCAAAACTTAAACCACTGTGGGCGGCAATCAGCGGTCTCATAGAACAAATACTCAACAAACCTTACCCGGCGCTACCGTGGACGGCACTACTCAACAAACCGCTGGACTCCCTCACCAGGAGCGAGAACAAGCTAGCCGCAAGGATAACACTAGCGACTAGAAGAGCGATCGCGGAGCGGTGGGCCGACCACCGAATTCCCGCACTCTCAACCATCATCAACAAGATAATAGAAACCCGAGACCTGGACGAGCTCACCGCGCAGATCCACGACTCTTACAAAGCATTTCACCGAACCTGGGATCCCTGGGACATAAACTACCCAACGCTGGACACCATGGTCAGAGCGTAAACGCTCCATCGGACAGCCGGCCCCACCACCTGGCGGACCTCGCGGCATGTCCATACCCTGTACAGCGGACCCACCAACGTCTGCACCCCTCCCCCACAAACCCACTCCCCTCACCCCCCCCCCCCCGGGCGCGGGCGGCCGGGGGGAACAATACCCACAACCCCACCACAGGACTCCCCAGTTGTTAGAGGAGGAGGAAGCCCAGGAAAGAAAGGGGGCACCCCGGGACAGATCCCATACCCGCCCCTGACCACAACAACCGAACTACTGCCACCAGACGGGACGAAAATGGGAATCCCAACCAAGACGAACACCCGCCCAGAGCCTCAGCACCAGACAGGTAGGACCCAACACGGCACAGCTCCACGGCCCCAACCATTACAACAGGCATGGCAATGGTCCATAAAGACCAGATACCGAGGCCAGAGGCGGGATCCCGCACCGCACAACGACGGGAAGAACCCCGAAGACACTAGGCCTCCACCCTAGGCCCCCCCCGACTACACATTCAAACACCCCCACACACAACCAAGGAAGAAGCAAACAGTGAGAATACCCCCCCCCCCCCACCACCGACACGCTTAGGCGGACAGCCAAGCGCACCACAACAAATCACTGACCCTGGCTTCTCTCTCCCCCCCCCCTCTTCCCCTTTTTTTTTTCTTTTCTTTTCTCTTCTCCCTCTCCTTTCTCTCCCTCCTCCTCTACGGTACCCCCTTCCCCCACAACCCCAACAGAAACGGGAAGAGATACTGCCAACAAGAGAAGCTCATAGACCCCGGGACCAAGTACCCCAGTTCACCCCTACCCGGTTAAAAGGATAATGTACACAAATCAATCAGATTGGACATGGGATAAATTTGTGAACTGTTTAGGCTCAGCAGCTAGCAACAGCAACACTACCATGAACAACGAGACAGTGTTAGGAAACCGGCTTTAATTGATGTACCACCATGTCATGATCTGTACGTAAGCCTAAATAAGCACCTTTGAAAATAAGGAATTTATAAAAAAAAAAAAAAAAGGCAATACCCAACTGCTGTAACTAAGACCGTTGACTAGCACTTATACTCATGGTGAACGACTGCTATAACAGTAGATGTATGATATGTAAACACTGTACCACAAACCAATTCCCAATTTTCTTTTCTGTACCCCCACCCCATAAAACAAAAATCTTTCAAAATAAAGAATTTATAAAAAAAATCTAAGATGGCTGAGGTAAGGGAGACAAAATGGCTTGTATATAAATGACCACACCCAACCCTTATTCTAATTGACACACCCAATTATGACACCTACACCCACCACACCCACACATGCCTCCTATCCGGCTAGCCTTCAGCCCGCCTCCTCTGGGCCTTGTGTGCAGGTAGTGGCTAATGTGTGGTGCCCACTAATATTACCAAACCGTACCACCCACCCCGCCCCCCGCCTTTTCCCTTCCCCAATTAAGACAGGAAACATAAATGTGGTATAAAACAGGCCACAGCTTTATTCATATATATAATTAATTAATTAAAACCAATTCAAATCATGTATAAAAGAATGTATATATTTAACTCAACAACCCGTCCTTGCCAACCGAACCTTAATAACCTTGGAGTACCTCTTTCCAGGGCACCTGCCCTCCCCCCTCGTCCAAGCTAATTGGCCTTCACCTTGGCCCACCAATTCCCCATGCCAACCCCTGGCCGCCTTTCCTGGCACGGAGGGCACGCCCAAATACCAAACCATTGCCCGAGGTTAGGGGAGGGACCAGACCCAGCATTCCTTCGTCCAGTATACACCTTTCCCAACAGGTTCGGCAAGGACCATACCCGCCACAAGCGCCAGCTGCATATAAGCCTAGATCAGCGGGCGCGACCCCCAACTAATGCCATGGCCTGTTCCAGCGCATCCTGCAGAGCCAGGTTGAAGAAATCCAACCCCACGTCGGTCAGGTGGACCCCGTCCGGGCGAAAATAGATCGCTGCATCTCGTTCAAAAATTCGGTGACGCACCGCAATGCCACCGACTCCGAGCACGAATTTTGCTACCCTTTTGTTAATCTTTATCCTGCATCGCTCAATAGCCCCCTGATCGCGCGCGCGCCCCCAATAGTTCCTGGAAACTATCCCCGACCAGACTAAACAAAGCTGCGGAAACAATACACGCAAGCGCGCTAAATCCCGCCTAATTATCTCCCCCAAACCCTATGCAGGCAGCGCCCCCAGATCGTTGCCGCCCAAATGAATCACCAACACATCTGGTGCCCCTAGGAAAGTGGCCAACTGCACGACCTCCGGCAAGAGCTGGCCCCATCTCATGCCCCGGAAACCAAACCAACGGACCTCCGCCAGCTCCCGAGGAATTCCAAGGCGTGTCCCACCCGGGCGTACCCCAGCCCGCTGGTGAGCCCAGTAGACGTACGAATGCCCAATCAGCCAGATCCTACGGCCGGGCCCTGTGGAGAAAACCCAAGGGGGGAACCTATTAGCCGCGTGGGCCGTACATAGGACCGAAACCTCCCCGATTCCCACCTGCCAATCCTCTGAATAGCCTGATCCGAGAAACCCAGCCGAGAGGCCTCAGTTGCGGCCCCAATGCGGAAGGAATGACCCCCAAAATCCTTGCTAGGGATCCCCAGCCGATCAAGGGCGATGCGAAATACCCTAAGAAATTGAAATCGAGACAAGTAGGACCCATCTTCATGAGTTAACAGCGGGCCCGAGAGAACTGAGCGCCCGGAACTGTAAGCTAGGTATGCTGAGACGGGGCAAACCGCCGAATCCGGAATGGCACGAAGGGTAACCCACGTACCCCTGCCAAAAACGTCAGTCTTGGACCGGCGCAACAAAAATTGCACTGAATCGCCCGTGACAAATACATCCTGCAATAACAGCCCTCCAGGGGTCCCCCTGCTAGGGCTCACCAATTCCCCGACCCGAAGGGCCCCAAAAAAGGCGAAAGTAAAAGCCACCAAAAACAATCTAGACTCCGAAGCCGAAAAACAGATCTGCGGTAGCACCGAGGCGATCCCTAACAGGAGCGCGCCCGAAACCGGCCTCCGAGCATCCCGCACCCGCGGGCCTTTACGCCAACCGCGCATCGCAAGCTTCACCATGAAGTGCTTTGTCACATCGGGCACCTGGGTCAAGTTAAACCAAAAACCAAGGCCCGATAGCTTCCCTGAAACAGTGGCCGGGGAACACCCGCTAGCCTCCCAGAACCAGAGCAAGCGTAACAGACCCTGGACCCTCTCGGCCGATGAGCTGAACCCACCGCAATCATGCTCAAGCGCGACCCAATCCCCCCAAGCCTTTACCATACCGGGCCCATGTTGCCTCGGACACCGACGACCGAATCCACTCTCTTATTCGTTCAGCCCAAGGGACCAAAGTTCCGTGGGACAGGGGAGACCTTCCAGATCCGCTTCCGGAGCAGCCGATCGAAACACCTGCCATTGGAAACGAGAGAGAGCGTCAGCCGTGGTATTCACAACACCCGGAATGTGCACAGCGCGGCAAGACACGTTCAAAGACAAGCAACGTAAAACCAGACGCCGCAAGAGCCTGACCACCGGAGGGGAGGAGGCCGTTAGATTATTAATGGCCTGAACCACTCCTAAATTATCACAATGGAAAACGACTCGCCGGTCCTTGAACTCTCTACCCCACAAATGAACTGCCACCACGATGGGGAAGAGTTCCAGGAGGGCCATGTTCTTGGTAAGGCCAGCAGCAACCCAGGCCTCAGGCCAAGGTTCTGCGCACCATTGTGTCCCCAAGATCGCCCCAAAACCCGAAGCTCCGGCAGCGTCAGTGAACAGGTGAAGCACTGAATTCGACACCTCCGGTTGCTGCCAATAGGACCTGCCATTATACCCGTGTAAGAAAACCATCCATACTGCCAAGTCTTCCTTGAGCACCTTGGTTAAACGGATAAAATGGAATGATTTAACGATGCCAGCCGTGGCGGCCGCTAGTCGCCGGTTAAACACTCGTCCCATTGGCATAATCCGACAGGCAAAATTCAACTTGCCAAGGAGGGATTGAAGCCGTTGTAAAGTAATTTTTCGGAGGGAGCTCGCCTCGTGCACCGCCCTACGCAGGTCCTCTAATTTGTCATCCGGGAGCCGACATTCCCCCGAAACCGAATCGATCTCTATCCCAAGAAAGCTCAAGCACGTGGACGGGCCCACCGTTTTGTCGGGCGCCAGCGGCACGCCGAACCCACAGGCCACGTCGGCTATTGATTGCAAAACATGCGAGCATATCGCGGAGTTCGCGGGACCCACACAAAGGAAATCATCCAAATAGTGAAGCACGGAGTCAAAACCGGACTCAGTCCTCACTACCCATTCCAGGAAGGAGCTAAAACATTCAAAATAAAAACAGGATATAGCACAACCCATCGGGAGGCACATATCCACGTAAAATCGTCCTTCAAAGGAACAGCCTAGCAAATGATGACACTCCGGGTGAACCGGCAGGAGGCGAAAAGCCGACTCGATGTCGGCTTTCGCCATCAGTGCACCAGGGCCCGCGGCCCGAACCATACGAACCGCTGCATCGAACGAGGCGTACGAAACCCGACATAGCTCCGCCGCAATGTCATCATTCACGGAACCCCCTTGGGGGTGCGAGAGATGATGAATCAACCTAAATTTTCCAGGCTCTCTCTTGGGTACAACGCCTAGTGGCGAAACACGAAGGTTCGGAAGGGGTGGGTCACGAAACGGGCCAGCCATGCGGCCTAAAGCCACTTCTTTAGCCAGCTTGTCCTTCACAACCTCCGGGTGTTCAGCAACGGAACGCAGGTTCCGACACAAACCCGATGCCGATCGAGCCCGATGGGGGATCCAAAAACCAGATGTAAAGCCATCCAGTAGCAAGGCAGCCGCCTTTTTGTTTCTATAACGTTTTAGCCACGGTTGCATCGCGACGACGTCCACCGGCGTCTTCGCCCTTAGCGCCCATGGCATCCCCCCTTTCCCCGAACTTACCTCGTTTAAAACACTTGGAGGCGGGGTGGGACCCGCCGCAACCAGAGCATTCGTGTTTGAAGCGACAACCTGCTCCGAACTTACATTGGCCGTCGTTAAACTGCCAACAGCAACCTGTTCTACGCTGACTGGCCGACGCGGAGGGTGAGGACCCAGCGCCGGCCCCCCCAAGAAAGGACGAAAGGCCTCCCTGATGTGAAGCCGGGCGGGTCATGATGGCCAGCCACAAACCGATATCCATCTGGTCCCAACTCAGGGAAGGGCGCACGGCTAAACGCTGGCGGAACTGTTCGTCGTAACGCCACCAGCCCAATCCGCCATAAACCCGACACGCGTTCCAGATCATATCCTGGTAGCAAAAAAGAGAAGAGCATTTATTGGGGGTCTTTTCTCCTATGACGCTAGCCAGGATCGAAAAAGCCCTGATCCAGTTCCCAAAAGTTTTCGGTATCTTCCGATACCGAAACTTCTCTTTTTCCTTTTCAGACTCCTTAGCCGCGGGATCAGCCCGAGGCAGGTCCTCCATAGGGAGTAGTGAAAAAATCTCGACAAATTCCCCTTTCTCAATTTTTGTACGCAACTCGGCTGTCAAATGGAGGCCCAGGGGGCCTGACCAACACATGTAGGCCGCCCCGTGCCTGCGGGTGCGACCCCCAGGTCCTGGACCGCAGCGGAGGTCACTGATGACCCCGCGGGGGTCTCAAGCTCCCTTGCAGAGGGCGAGGGTATTAAGGGGCAAATAGGCCCTCCCGCGACGGCCGAGGTAGAAGGTGTGGCACCTGACCCTCCGCTAGACGCCCAACCCGTCCTAAGTTGGTTATCTAAGATCGAGGTGTGGGTAGCCCCAGGGGAGGGGGATTTTTCCAGGGAGTGTAGAAACTGTCGCATAGTGTGTAGCAATGAATCCCATTCAGGGGTGACTCCACTAATACCCCCCGACCCTAAACCCTGTACCCCACTATACTCACTTGCAGGAACCGCATGCAAAGCCATCTGGGAAGCCACACCCTGGCCGCTAGACTGTGATGGCCCTGCTGGAGCTGCGACCGCAGGAGGGACTGCACCAGCCGCAACGTCAGAGAAACGAACCGTGAGCCTACCAGGGGTGATCTCCGAAGACAACACAGGTGAGATAGACCCCAGCCCACCCACCCCTGTGGAAAGGAAACCGGTAGGAGAGGGTCCCAGATGAGTGGCAGGATAGATTGGGGGCAACGTGGGAATTAAGGGGCCAGGGGGGGGCAACCTGGGTACCAGCCACAAGTGGGCCAGCAGGTGAGACAGGGAAATTAGGAGGAGCAGGCCCAGGGGACCCTGCCAGGGCCCCAGCCATGATGGGGGCAGTTGAGGTGGATGGGGGCAGTTGAGGTGGAAGGGAGAAGTGGAGGGGCAGATACAGGGTGGGGTGAGTGTGAGACAGCAGCCCCAGAGACAGAAACAGCAGCCAGAGTAGCAGGCACAGGGACAGGAGCAGCACCAGGGGAGGCAGAGTGGGAAGGCAGAGCAGGGGGGTGCTGTACAGTGATTTGGAGGGAGCAAGGTCCCTGGCCCGTGCCCCAGAACCCCCCACCCCCCCGGAGACAGCCCTGCCGACCTGCGGCCTACTTACCCGTCCTGGAGAGAGGGCCGCCCGCCCTTGCGCCACTGTGGAACCCGCCAAGGCCGACCGGGTGATCGGTGCCCGCTGAGCAGGGAGCTGTTGGGATCTCGCGGCCGACCTCCGCCGAGCCCGCGAGACCGGGGGGGGTTGTAGCAGCGATGTGGCATGGCCGGCACTCATCCGGCGTGTGGACACGTGGGAGGAGGTATGGGTAGCGCGGGAAGCTGCTCCGCCCGCGGCCGCGGGGGACCCGGCGTGCGGGCCTGTGACAGGGCTCCTACTCCTCTCCCTCACCCGACCCTCCCGAGAGGGGCTATACCGGGCAGGGGGACGTGCGCGACGGCGCTGAGTCTCATGGCCGCCAGGAGAGGGAGCAGTCACAGGAACAGCACCCAGATTAACATGGCTGCTGACAGAAGGAGCAGCCACAGAGGCAGCACCCTGCAGGCGTGCTAGCTGTGACTGCAGGTGCCGTCCACCATCTTGAAGGGCCTCAGCCCTGAGGGCAGCGAGGATAGCATCAATATCCATGCCCTTGGCCGTGAGACAAGCAGTGGTAGCACAGGAGGATGCAGAGATGTTACCACGCCGTTAAATCTAAGATGGCTGAGGTAAGGGAGACAAAATGGCTTGTATATAAATGACCACACCCAACCCTTATTCTAATTGACACACCCAATTATGACACCTACACCCACCACACCCACACATGCCTCCTATCCGGCTAGCCTTCAGCCCGCCTCCTCTGGGCCTCGACAAAATACAGCAAGTACTGTAACAATGTTTCCTTCAAATGATTCCATAATTTAATATTTTTTATATACAGCACTTGCAGGGTTATTCACTACAGTATGATTTATTTTCAGAATTCAAAGTAGATATACAAATTTGGGTCAAATTAGACAAACTGAAAATGTAGAAAGTGTTCAGGCAGATTTTATTGAAAAAAAAAAAAACAGACGTTTCGTCTCTTACAAGAGCCTTCATCAAGATAGCTAGAAATAGGAGTCTAAACGTTGTATGGCTTTCCAATACAATTTGCCTAAACACCATCTACACGTGCCAGTCCAACTTTCACAATTATTGATACGTTGGGAATGGTCGACCTTTGAAAATGTGAGTACCACTCCACTTTATGCATATTAAATTGAAAATGTAGGTAAGGTGAAAATGTATAGAGAATTCTTCAAATTCTAATGAAATTGGCATAAAAGTCATAATTCACTTAGAATGTCTGACAATTCAGACTTTGGTGAATGATAATTATAAGCCTTAAAGGAATTATCCGATCATGGCTAAGACCATTTTAATCTGCAGATAATTATATCTACAATGAAAACCAGAGGAAAAAAAAGTTACTTGGTCACTATCCCAAATCCATATGCTCATTTAAAGCGGCACTGTCATGCCAAACTTACCTTTCCTCAATCTCTTCCTCTTCTCCCCCTCTCTCAGGATCTGTTCTTCATTTCTTCCTGTCTTCTTTAGTTTTCTTTAAAATCATAAGACAAAGTAGGGATTATTTGCCTTATGGAGGTTTCCTCCGCTTGACCAGCTCTGACCAGCAGAGGAGCAAAGTGTGCTTCATTTCCGCTGGTCAGAGCAATTTTCCCATAATTCTTACCTTTCCTCCCTGTTCCCACGATGTCATTTTAGCCGAAACTGCCGAATTGCTTTCTAACTGAATGAGAACAGTATGTTCATTTGTTTTAGAACGCAATTCGGCACTTTGTTTGTGTCGGAATTTCATTCGAATGAATGAAACTCCGATCCTATTCGTGCTGTGGCTGCATCTTGCAGCCGCTTAGTAGATAACTCCCTAATTCCCACAGTGTCAGGGAGCTATCTACTAAAAGGCTGAAAGACCTAAATAGGTCTTTCAGCCAAATTTACTAATACTAAGTAAAGATTACTTAGTATTATTAAATTCAGCCTCTACTTGCTATACCGCGAGTAGGGGCATGCCTAGTAAACAGTGAGCAGCCTGTGGGGGCCCTAAAGTAAAATAAGGGGGAGACGTGGGGGCTATAATGATAATGAGGGGGGGGGACCTACTGTCCTCCCCCCACCCGGCCCCCACCCAAATAAAAAGGCCCCTCTACCTACCCCCCTCACCCTGGGCGGCGGGTGGGGGCCATAATGATAATGAGGGCGGGGGGGACCTACTGTCCTCCCCCTCTCCGGCCCCCACCCCTGGGCGGCGGGTGGGGGCCATAATGATAATGAGGGGGGGGACCTACTGTCCCCCCCCCCTACTGGGGACCTACTGTCCTCCCCCCACCCGGCCCCCACCCAAATAAAAAGGCCCCTACCTACCACCCTACTGTCCTCCCCCTCTCCGGCCCCCACCCCTGGGCGGCGGGTGGGGGCCATAATGATAATGAGGGGGGACGACCTACTGTCCTCCCCCCACCCGTCCCCTACCCCAGCCCCCACCCAAGCCCCTTGTCACCCCCCCAAACAAAAAGGCCCCTACCTACCCCCCTCACCCTAAAAAATAGTGAGGGGGGAATAAAATTACTACCCTGTAAAGTAAAATTAAACTTACCATTCGCCGTCTTCTTTTTTCTAAAATCGTCATTTTTCAGCCCCAAAAAAGGCCAAATAAAAATCCTTTATACCCGTCAAACTTAAAATAAAATTAAAAACCCGAGCGCAAAAAAAAAACCAGACGAAAAAGAAAAAACCCGAGCGCAAAAAAAATAATCCATCTTCACCCATGGAGGGTTCCGCGCAGACTGAGCTCCGCAGGGTGGGGCAAGGAAAGCCTTGCCTCGCCCTGCAATTAGGCTAAGAACACTCTGATTGGTGGGTTTAAGCCAATCAGAGTGCTCTTTGTCATTTTACACAGCGTGGGAAAATTCCAAATAACTTTATTTGGGGGGGGGGGAGGGGGTGGGTGACTAGGGGCTTGGGGACCCCTAGTCACCTTTGATGGGGGTGGGGAGGAATTTGACTTAGGGCCCCCGGGGGGGGAGGGGGGACAGTAGGTGCCGGGGGGGGGAAGGAGAGTAGGTCCCCCACCCTCATTATCATTATGGCCCCCACCTGCCGCCCAGCGGTGGGGGCCGGGGGAGGGAGGACAGTAGGTCCCCCCCTCATTATCATTATGGCCCCCACCCGCCACTCAAGGGTGGGGAGGACAATAGGTCTGCCCCCCTTATTGTTATTTAGGGCCCCCACCCGCCGCACAGGGGTGGGGCCGGATAGTAGTTTTTTTGTTTTTTTTTACAGTGAGCAGCCACAGGTTTAGTAGACATGCCCCTACTTGCAGTGTAGCGAGTAGGGGCATTCGGGAGATTTTAATCTCCTTTATGCTTATATGATAGTCATATTGACCCCCCTAAAGTGAGGGGGGACATGGGGGTTTTAGGAAGTGGCGGGGAGCACTGCTCCCTGCCGCGTCTATCTTTACATATTACAAGGAGAGAGCTGCAAGCCGGTAGCTCCCTCCTTGTAATAAACTGAACGAACACTGATATTCAGTGTTTGTTTGTTCGTCTGATTTTTCTATTCATTCATTCGTCTGTCTGACGAATGAATGAATAGATGAAATTCCTGTTCGAATGTCCAGGTGTTTAATCAGCGCTATATAGTGTGGGCAGATGACGTGTCCCACAGGGACTTCACCTACCCACACAAAGATGGCGGCGCCCTGAATAAAGATCGGGGCAGAAAATAAAGATTAATAAATAGGTAATATGGGGGGCTTAGGGACATTTGGGGGTGACTAAGGGGTCAATTGGATGTAGTGGAGGCGGGAGGCGGGTTAAAAAAAAAATGGGATTCGGCATGACAGTGCCGCCTTAAATAACTGAAACCTTTTACTATCCTTTGGACTCCTTATGTATAATTTTATTTTATTTATATTTTCTAGGTTGAAAACAATTGTGATCAGTGCGCTAACTCTTATTATTATTTAATATTTAAATAACTGCAGGTTTTAAATGGCTATTTAAGTGTAAACTCACCTACCACTTCATGGCAGAACTGCTTAGGTAAGTCCTACTCTATACCCCGCTCTGTCTCAAAGATTTTCCTCATAGCTGAAGACAGCGAGGGGAATTGTTAGTGTAGGACTCACCTAAGAGGTTTTGCCTGACCTGGCAGGTGAGCCTAGACTTAAATGGCCATTGGAGTGATACTAAAAATCTCCAGTTATTTTAGTAAGCATAGAAATGTGGGATATTGTGCAAGTAACTACCGTATTTATCGGCGTATAACACGCACTTTTTCTCCCTGAAAATAGGGGGGAAATGATGTGTGCGTGTTATACGCCGATATACCATATTTACTTACCTGTCTTGAAGCGTGTGCCGGTGTTCAGCACGCACCGCGGTACTGGAACTTCAATTTCAGGTTCCGGTTTCCGGCGGGACTGAAAGGAAGTGTGCACACTTCCTTTCAGTCCCGCCAGAAACCGGAACCTGAATTGAAGTTCCAGTACCGCGGTGCGCGCTGTGAAGCCGGCCCACGCTTCAAGACAGGTAAGTAATTATGGGACAAGGGGAGGGAAAGTGCACTAGGGGACACTATGGGAAGGGGGGGGGACACTATGGGAGGGGGGGGACACTATGGGAGGGTGTGGAGAATACTATGGGAGGAGGGGAGACTACTATGGGAGGGGGTGGAGAATACTATGGAAAGGGAGGGGAACACTATGGGATGAGGGGGGGAACACTATGGGAGGGGGTGGAGAATACTATGGAAAGGGGTGGGGGGGGAACACTATGGGATGAGGGGGGGGAATACTATGGGAGGGGGGGAAATTTCCTGGAATTTCCTTCTTAAAATTAGGTGCATGTTATACGCCGATAAATATGGTATTTTCTTTGTTTTTTATTGTATGTATAAGGAGCTGATGTTTATAATAGTCATTGCGGTCACCCAGGAGTAGTGGGAGTTTGACCACAGGGCTTAATTGTATATGTTAAGATAATTTTATTTGCCTATAAACTTTACATCTGATGGACGGCTAGCAAATGCACAGACTTGCAAATATATTTTTAAAAATCATTTGTTCTCATTGAGTTACAATCAACCCACTTGAAAGTCCTTTTAAGGAAATACATACCCGGTAGGTTTTTTTCCGGTCACCAAGTTTTGCTATAAAGGAATAAACATTTGTATTTTAAAGCTTTCAAATATACGTGCAACTTTAAAAAAAAAAAAAAAAAAACATTATTGATTTTGACACTGTCTGGAATTCTCAGCAGAGAACATTATTTCATTGTATACTTTATGACAGATTTGTCAAGATTCATTTACTGCAAGGCCGACTTCTTGTTCAACGCTACAAGTTATCAGTGTTGGAGATCCCTAGACAGAATTTTATTTTTGCGACAGACACCTTTCAGTGTAGAGATGCAGAATTAACTTTTTAAAAAAGAAATCCATTCTTCCTCTTAAAGTGACCCGGACCACTTCATCTCAATGCTATAGTTTTCGTCCAAGGTTTACTGCACTTGAATTTTTAATATTTTTTTTTTAGTTTACCCTAACTCACTGTTGAGATAAACTAAAATAAATCTTGGACATTATGCGAATTGTAGTTGACAAACATTTGCAGCAAGTGATGTAGCAGATGTTTGATAACGGTCTCTTCCATGGTGCTCAGCCAGTTCCTAGATTGTCTGAGTAGTGTGGGAATTGCATTTCCCAAATGTACGTAATGCCTGGTGTTTACCGAATATCACATGCAGATGTTTGTGACAAAATAAATCCACGAAAGATTTCAGGGCACACACTTGAACTGTTTTAAGGATGTCAAGGCTGAATACAAAACTCTTATTTTGCAAGAAAGGTAAGGATTTAAAAACACCATAAGATCATATTATGCTATGCACATTACTATGCATATCATCAGGACACAGTACACCTTGACACAGCTGTCTGTAATTCTGCGAGAGCTCAGAGGAAACACGAATAAGGTCTATGCTGTCTGGTCCCTCAGTTTAGAAACAAGGATAAAAAAAAAACAAAAAAAAACTATTTTTGCCTGAAAAAAAATCCACGGTATATTCTGTGTAACTCTTGATTAATTGAAAGAAATCAACTTTCGAACATGAATTGCAACATAACCTTGTGACACTGTAACATTTGCCAATATAAGAGTTGATGCCACTAAGTAAAGTCATCACTACATAACTACATTATGTCCTCATGAACGTCTAGTAATGAACACATATCCCAGTATGTCACATGGGCCATAAAGGGTGGTGCTCAGGAAATCAATGACATCCAAATATGTACCTGTACCTGCTGTTTAGTAGCACCATAACCACTATATCACCATGCTGTGGTTATGGTGCACAGAGTCTCACATTAAGCTACTTTCCTATGAGTTTACCGCCGAGGAGCCCAGGTCATACATACCATCCATCTGCTGCTCCTATAAAAGAGGATATGATTAGGATATAAAGGAATGACAGGGGATTTCAACACAAAATAGGTTCTGTTTCAAATCCAGATAGGTTTCAAACGCAAAAGTAACTTTTTTTAGTTTTTTTTTTATTTACTTTTACTTTTCTTACTTCCATGACTTCTATAAAGCCACATAAGCAATTTAATGAATAACCCCGACAAACACTGATTGCAGTTTATTTGCGGTGAGAAATTAAACAGCAAATGTTTGCATTTCATTAGCTCAATATCAAAAGCACTTTCATCCTTTAAAAGAGAGAGAAGCAAAATGTTTCAATAAGTAAAGGGGATAGGGTTAGAGACATGATCTGCATGAGGAGGGAAGCATTTGGGAACAATTCAATGTAACAAGACAGGGGCTCCCACACAAAGGCTATGAAGTCTACTGGCAAGATGGTAATGAATATACATCAGTTAGCCCAGGCAGCTGGAAGGAATACACAAAACAACATCTGCAGAATCCAAGCCTTCTGCTGTCACACAATAATGTCCAAATACCACAGGGATGCCATGTCTTTAGTACTGTACTAGGCCGTGATTGACGTCTATTATATTACAATACATTGACAGACGTGATGCGTTTATAGGATTTTTGCTTGAACTTCCAACAAAGCAGTAAAAAGTGAAAATCTACTTTACAGTTAAACGAGCACTCCAATGAAATTTTAACTATTTTGCAGATATACCTGTAACGAAAGAATGCATTTTTTCCTGCATATTTTCTTTGGGGGTACATGGAAAACAAAAACAGCTGGCAAAAGCTGCAGACCTGCTGTCTGCAGCCTTGCATGTCCTTCACTTTTAAGCCAGAGAAGTGACCGGTAAGACTTTTCTCACGGAGAAGCCTCTGTGCTGGAGCTGCACAAACAAACATGCTCAGCGATGTACAGCTCATTGAGGAGGGGTAGGCGGCAGGCTTGTTAGCAGATGAGAAAAAAAATACATCTCCATGGTCGTCTGATTGACAGCCAGGAATGTGATTTTGCCCCAATGATAAAAGTGCAGATTTCTATTGAAACTGGCACTTTTACAAACTGTCTAAAATTTACAGACCGCAAGCTTAAGTGCCTAATGAATGTGTCTGGAGTGTTCCATCACCTGACATTTAGTAGCAATGACGCTTTTAACTTTACATTTGTAAGCAGCGGACAAGGCAATTTCTGAAATCCTGAGTTTGTAATACCCTTTGTATATTCTACATAGCTCTCTCTATATACACGGTTGATGCCAGAGAAGGATTAACATCTCACAGGGCCCTATGCAGGTTACCAGTTTGGGGGCCCCCGTTCATTCTTTAGGTAGGAATAGTTAATGAGGCCAAGCAAATTCATGGTTCCAGGCCCTAGACAGCCGTCTACGGCCACCTTATGGTTAACCCTACTCTGGTTAAATAAATGTTAATAACAATATAAAATACAGTTACTACAACTCTCCATCACTTTTATACATCTTTCATATGCAAACAATGTCATTGATAAGAATACAACATGATTGTATATAATAAACATCTCAATGTACACGACATTCAACAAGTGTCTCAGAATGGTCTGCAAACACAATAGAATCTTACGTATACCAGTTGATACCTTATGCTTTTAAACTGATAACATGCACCACCAAAACTGATGTTAACACCACTGCCATCTACAGGACACATGAAGGAACTGGTCTCTAAAGACTAAGACTAGCTTGAAACGGCTCAGGTGGTGACACTTGTACATGTTAATAAACACGAACTCTTGTAATTAAGCAGTGATGGTTCAAACAGGACACAATATAAACACATTTGGATTCCTAGTACAAAAATGTTACCCAGGTTGACTCCAGTATTTAAATCAGACATAAAGGACGGCAAGTGCGGCAGACAGTGTAGCAGCTATTGATAAAAACAGATTGTGCTCTGCTCATTAATCCCAACCATAATAAAGAGAGTGTGAGCCACCTGGGACAAGACCGTGTAGTTACATGCTGGTTCCTTGGTTACTGCAGAGCAACAGGCGATTACGGAGCACAGATCCTGAACGTAGCATGCTTCAGTAACCTGTCCAGCCAACTTTTAAAATCATTCCCTTCTATTCAAATGAATGCACATATGCTCCCTTCAGATAAACAATCTGATTGCTCGCTGATGAAAAAGGCACACAGATGGCTTCAATTCATCAGTTTTTCTCCCAGTGTCTGAAAGATGAGGATGATGATGATGATGATTATGAAAACCAGGAAGGAAAGACATTTTTTTTGCTTAAAACTAAAAATACAGCAGATAAACTCCATTTTGCAATTATGGATTTACTCTGTCCGAAATTCTGCGACACCGATATGATCAGCCTGCGGAGATACCTGTGGATAAAATATACTCTCAAACATTGCGTATAATGTACTAACGCTCGTCACTTGAGGCGCTACTATTGAATAGTCATACACGTTAGTCATTCACAGTGAGCTTTGACAAGATGGTCAAATGAAAACCATGTACATTCTGACTTGCACCCAACTGTTAAATAATCAGAATGTTCACAAACTCACACAACAATGTAGATGGATTTTCTATTTTGTCTCTGCCAAATTGATATTTGGATTAACTCCCTTTGTAGATTAACATAATATCCTGATGATGAACCCTCTATATATCTGTTTATTGCTTAAGTGGTTTCCAAAAAAGAGAATGCGCACTAGAACCACCAGTATAGATTATGCAAATTTTAATGAACCAATAATAGGCATGAATTGCAAACAACAAGACAATATAGTGTGACAATATAAAGGCATAAAAATAAAACCGTAATAATTTACCAAATTTCTCACAAGTCTAACCTGGTAGAAACACAGGTCCCCAATACCCTCAACGTTTCGGCACCAACTGGCTGCTTTTTTCAAGGGTGTTTAATAGTTATGTTTATTTGGTAACTGAGGGGGTACCTGTGAGGAATAGCACCTAGTGAAATATTTGGTTATTGTTAATCTCTCCACACGATATTATTGTATGAATATCTTGCTTAAATTGCACTAGTCTTTTTAAAAATAAAGATTGTAAAAAATTAAATAAAAATAATAATATCCTTACGCTTGTATTTCACAATTTGTTCCAAGAGACAACTGAATAGAATCCATTCACCCATGAACTTAACACAGGGACAGCACGTGATTCTTGAGTCTTTTCAAAAAATTAAAATGTGACCTGAACTTTTGTTCTATTCATTTTCCTTAGAAGCTTTCCATTCCGAGCTCACGGTGGAGAACTGCGGTGCAATTTTCTGCACCAGTTTTAAAGAGGGATATGACAGAGCTAAAAAAAAGTGCAGAGGCGGACTACAAAATTAGTAAAGGGGGATGGAAAACATTAGTTACGGAGAAAGGCTAGAAAAATGTATTTTCTCAAAAGAAAAAAGTATTACAGACTTTTCAGCAGTTTTCTTGCTTTATTTTGGTTTGTGTATTTGTTTTAAAAATAGCCTGGGTTGGAGAGTACCCTTAAAGTCATAGCAGTGCAGGAAACTAAAGTTGGTAAACGATCTTTGGTAAATGTGAGTGGATTGTGATGTTATCATTTCTTATATTATTTATATGATGTACTGACTGAATATATATTTTTTTAAACTATCTGCAATATTATCTGATTTATTTATTTACCACGTGCAACACTTTGGCGTATGTGGGATTTTACCTGAAGGGATTTGCTGCCTATATACAAGTATTTTTACATTAATTATGTGATGTGTACACAGGGGAAAATTGGATTGATTTTATTTTATTGCACCTAGACAATGCTGTTTTTGTGGTTTGCTTTTTGGATATAGGCAATGCTTGTTTGTTTGATTCTCTCTATTTGTAATTCCCAACTTAATTTGGGGGGGGGGGGGGGGGGGAGGAATCAATCCGCTTCTCTTTTGGCTATGTATAAAAATTATGAAATAATTATTAAATCGTTTTTATAGACACACAGCTTTTGCAATACGTCACAATAGCCGCAAACAATCGGATTGAATTGCTGCTTACAAGTTCAGAATGTCCTTAAAGAGACTGTTACTCAGACCATTATTGTTCTGAAAAATGAATTAAGAAAGAAACATTGCATAGGTTGTAGATAAGAAAAATGCTTTATTTAGGAGATTGGCGTCCTGGAAAATAAAACAGAGCAACAAAATGAGATGTAACAGATTATTAAATAATTGATATTACAATCAATACATTATGATATAAAACTTTAACAGTTTGCATTTTTCATTCAAGAGTTGGACAAACTAATCATACAAAAAAATATTTAAAAATAGAAGTGCAAAACTTTTATTAAAAAGTAACGTACAAGGGGAGCGTGTCAGACCGTGGAGATAGATGGCCGCTTGAGCTTTAAGCTCCGCAACACGAGCCTGGCAAAAACTGTGTATATCGCTGACCCCTGGGTGCAAAATGACCAAAAACGTGAAGATGTCACACTCTAAAGCACGCAAGAACCAAGACAAGTCGGAGAAACTAACTTTTTTGCCCAAAAATGGTCCACAGCTTCCCGTACCGCAGACCAAAGCCTGCAAGATGGCGCCGAAAACTCCGGCCGGAGTAGCCCGCCTCTCTGAAGCAGAACCTCTCACAACCTCCATCATACAGAAAGCCCTGGACCAACAATCCAGTAAGCTCATCGCAATTTGGCAAGCCAGCGCAGCGGAACTCAAAAGAGGTGGAGGCCAAGATGAAGGATATCATTGACATCCATAATTATGCCGCAGACAGGTTCAGGACAGGTTGCCACAATGTGAATCGAAACTCATGGACCTGAAAGACAGGTCACGCCGCAGCAATCTTAGGTTCGGGGGGGCTGCCTGAAACAATCCTCACTGCGGACCTGCCTGCATTCGTGCACAAATTTCTTTAAGCTCTTAATTCCTAAAATGCTGTTGGATATGTTGTTACTGGATCGACTGCATAGGGTTCCAAAACCCCACCACATCTTGGCATCACTTATACGAGACGTTCTCTTAAAGGCATACTACTTCCATATTAATGACCTGATACGCAACAGGAGCTGCACGGTGAAAGGCCTACCAGACGAATACAAGAGCGTTCAAATTTTTGCTGATCTTTCAGTGGCGACCCTGTGACAGCAGAAAGCATACCAACACATCACGGAGACCCTGCAAGACGAACACATACTATATTGATGGGGCTTCTTTACCAATTATCTCCAGAAATTGGTCTAATTATCTCCAGAAATGGGACAACATCGACCATCCACACTGTGGAAGAATGTACCAGACTCCTACAACAGTGGAAACTTAAGGTGTCAGTGCACAAAGCCAACGGTCACCGAGGCGGCTGAATAAAGAGTGGTCTCCAGCACGAAGCTCCAATTGAACATTGCAAGTATAACCACTGTAAAATTATAGTTCAATGCTTACCTGTGCGTTGAGTAGGTTAACTGCACACCTGACTTTGCACAATTACCATATTCTTATAGGCATTGCACCCGGGAGATTGCCTGAATCTAGAAGATCATAGGGTGCGCTGACTGCCGTATGACTCCCAGTTAAGTTAATAGTTTCACACCGATTATATACATAAAAAAAAAAGGTTTCAACCCCACACCTACCCACTACTAGCCGTCTCAGGCCACTGACTATAACACCACTTCCGATACCATGCCCCTCGGAGTACAAGAACCTTGTACCATGTCCCATGTTTGGGCTCAAATGTATATGCCTTGATTTTTGTTGTTAACTCTGTTTTGGTTTCAAACCCTTTTATCCCCCTCCCCATCAGAACTTTCCAACTCCGGCACCGATTTCTGCTAGTGTGGCACTCGAGCCCTCTAGGTCTCTAAATCTTGTTGCCTTTTTGGTCACAACTGTCAATGTCCCTGCATTGCAGCAGTACCGAACTGCCCAGCCTTGGAATTTGACAGATAGCACAACACGTAAAGCTCTCGCCCTAAGAATCCTAAGCGGTCTCCCTACATATCCACCCTGAAAATATATTCCCATAACGTCCGTGGGCTGCACATGTCCCACAAAAGGCACATGGTTTAAAAAAAAAAAAAAAGGAGACTCACTTCCCCAAAGCAAAAATCCCACAATTTGGCATGAAGTATTTCCCAGTGCAGTTTCATGCCGCCCATGTCTCTAAATTATGTGGCGTTTCCATTTAAATCTACAAAACCGTGGCTTTCGAATTGCTTCAAAATATTTCTGATGTGCATGGAAGGTATTTTATTTTAATGTTTGTTGAATAATGTTTTGTACACATTAGTAAATGCATATGCCCCTAATAAACACCAGTGTAATTTTTTGCACACGGTGCTCACCAAAGTGGCAGCTATGCAAAAGGGACGACCATAATCTGTGGTGACATAAACCAAGTCTTAGACCTTAGTCTAGACATATCTACACCTAAAAACTCGCCCAGGTATAGAATACTAAAAACACAGGGCAAAGCAATATCTAAACTACTCTTACAATTCAGCCTATATGACTGCTGGAGGACACTAAACCCTAATGACAGATGTTATACATGTCACGCACGACCCCACAAGATGTACTCCAGGATATATGTCACACTCCTCCAGGGGCCATTCCTGAACCAGGTTGCCTCATGCAACATAGATGATATCCACTTGTCGGATCATGCCCCAATTATGCCAATGTTGAGGGATAACTTTAAATTTAGGGGTTGCAACCCAGGGAAACTTAACACAACATTATTAAACAATGACAAGTTCTGCACCGAGGTAGAAGCAGAATTCTCAACCTATTTTTCATTAAATGATACACGGGAGCTACCCGCCTCCTCAGTGTGAAAAGCCAATGAGGCGGTTATAAGAGGGGTGTTCATTCGGAGGGCCTCTTTCCTTAAGAAGCAAACCCAAACAAGAACTCTTGACCTCTTGAGAACACCAAATTGCAAAAGTTCAGAGAGACATAAATGACCTCAACAATGACCTCTCCCACACTTTGCATAAACTAAAAGCTAGGGAATACGCAAAAGCAGGCGCACTGTTCATGAGCAGGTTGAGGGACATGAACGCTCACTCCAAGATCACCTATATAATCTCAGAGGAGGGCAAAAAAAATTATCAAACCCCAAGATATCAGCAAAAAGTTCGCAGAGTTTTACAGTAAATTGTATAATTTGAAAGATGATCCCCAAGTCCACCAACCCACCCCGAGTGAAATATCTAATTATCCACTGTAGATTTGCCATCTGTATCCTCAGCTCAAAAAACTAAATTAGCTGACCCAATAACGTTGGAAGAAGTGAGAAAGGTGATAGCGGATTTGCCCTCCAATAAGTCGCCCGGACCAGACGGGCTGCAAAATGCCTACTATCAGAGGTTCTATTCCATCCTCTCCCCACACTTAGCAACACTATTTGGCTCAGCCACTGAGCTGGAACGACTGTCAGGTGAAATGCTGGAGGCTAATTTAGAATAGTAAAGAGAACACCCTAAAGAATGGTGTTGGAACCCAGGAGCTAACTAGTAATGATGGCTCAGATGATAGTAGAACTAATATAGTATAATGACACAATAAATAGTGGAATATATGGACAAATAGAGGATGGAAATATAAACATATACAAAGTCGAAAGATCGAAAAAAAATCAGTACTATGCCTTTAAATATATGAATGAGGATAAAAAAAAATTAGAAAAAAAAAACATATGCAGCAGACAAAAAAGGCCCCAGTACCAAGAGACCAGTGGTTTAGTAGAACAAAAATAGAGAGATCCAGGCACTCCAGATATCAGTGAAATAAGCAGTTTATTCAACTCAAAGCCAAAGCAACGTTTCGACCAAACTGGTCTTTCTCTTGACATACATGGAACATATGCCCAATAGATGGTGATACTCCCCTGAAAAGCAACTAAGCCAATACATGTCCAATATCGGGGGTTACTAACCGTGGTGGCTCAACCTTAAGAGTACTTGGGGCAGCGACCCACCAAGTTAAAGGAACACTATAGTGGCAGGAAGAGAAACATGTATTCCTAACACTATAGTGCAGGAATACATGTTTAGCTCCTGGCCTCCCTCGCTGTGGAGATAAATGGTTTTAAATATACCTTTTTTCCACCACAGCGCCGATCTCGCTGCGACTGGCGCTGCAATCTTGATGATCTCAGTCAATCCAATGCTTTCCCATAAGCTATTTTGCATGTGCGGCAAAATGCCAAGCTGCGCCATTCAGTATCTCTGTATAGAGATGCATTGAATTACTTTGAGTCTACGGAAAATGAGTACCCAATCACAGGACTTTAATGATTTCTGTTATGCTGCTGACCTTGGCTTGACAGAGTGCGAGCCCAAGCCAAAAGTCAGTAACCAGAATAACAGTAAACAGTATACTTCCAGGAAACTGAAGACATATGACAGGGCACTGTTCAGAGCAGGTGTAGGCAACTTTTGGCACTCCAGATGTTGTGAACTACATCTCTAATAATGCTGTATGAACCAATCTGTGATATTAGATCAGTTGCAATGTCATTTACAGTTCACTACAAATGAAAAAAGTTTTATAAGCATTTCATGTAAAATTGTGTTGCTTACCATCCCCAAAAACGTATTAAAGGACCACTATAGGCACCCAGACCACTTCAGCTTAATTAAGTGGTCTGGGTGCCTGGTCCATCTAGGATTAACCCTTTCTGCTGTAAAAGTAGCAGTTTCAGAGAAACTGCTATGTTTACCTATGGGTTAATCCAGCCTCTAGTGGCTGTCTCATTGACAGCCGCTAGAGGCGCTTCCGCGCTTCTCACTGTGATGACATCTGAAGGAGGAGGAGAGTCCCCAGCGTCGAGCGAGCCCGGTGCTGGAGAAAGGTAAGTGTTTAACCCCCTTCCTCCAACTTCAGCCCGGCAGGAGGGGGGTCATGAGGGTGGGGGGGACCTATTAATACTACAGTGCCAAGAAAATGAGTTTGTTTTCCTGGCACTATAGTGGTCCTTTAATGATCTCCCTAATAGGTTTCGGCCATGGTATTCTAACAAATGAGTTGTTACTTTATAACCGATAAAGATAAATAAAATGAAAAAATATAATACATTTATAAAAAAAAAATATTAAGAAATAATATAACAAACGCAACTTATAGGGACACTATAGTTACTTAAACAACTCTTGCTTAACCCCTTAATGACACAACTTCTGGAATAAAAGGGAATCATGATGGAATATTTCCGTCATGTGTCCTTAAGGGGTTAATGAAGCAGTTTTTGTTAGATAGATAATGTCCCTGCAGTCTCACTGCTCAAATCTTTGCCATTTAGGTGTTAAATTACTTTTTTTCTATCTATAAGGCCCTAGTCACACCTTTCCTGGCTGTGGCCCACAAAGCCTCAGTGAAAAAAGGTTTTGTTTTTAATCAGATGTTAACTTACTTCAGAAGTTTTTATCTCCTGCTTTGTAAATTGAACTTTAATCAAATACAGGAGAGTTGTGCAGGGTCTAGAAGGATATTGACAGTGCAGGATATAAGATATTCCAAAATGAACAGACTGTGCAATAAAGGTAGTTTAAACATTAGATCTTACTTTACAGGAAGTGTTTAGGAGGGCTGTGTAAGTTACATGCAGGGGAGGTTTGACTAGGGCTTTATAAACAAAGTGATTTAACTCAAATGGCAGAGAAGTAAAGGACTGTAGGGGCAAGACCTGTGCACTAAAACTACTTTATTAAGCTACAGTTGTTTTGGTGACTATAGTGTCCCTTTAAGGAGAAGATAATTCAATACCTGAGCGATATTACGTTACCCAGTAAAATAAATTCTAACTAAAACAAGTCTGGCAGTGATGTGAGAAATGGTGCTGGCTGTCAAAACAAGGTATTTTCCACCTGTGAAAGCTTCAGCCTTTTCATATTAAATAAAACCACATGTAGTATATATATATATTTATTTATTTTTCAGTGTCAAGATTGTCAGAATAACAACATGTAACAAGGACACATGTTTCTTCCGAACATTATCATATAAACATTAATAGTCTCTAAAAGTAATTATTTAGCTTGTCACTTGCCTCATTATGTTTTAAGATTCATTGTTTTCACCATTCAGAATTTATTGGTTAATAACTCTGAACATCCTAGGAGTTATTTCAGGTTACGAAGGATTTTTTTTTATGGTTCACAAAACAAACACATTTAGACAGAACTTGCTGTATTACTCACTATGTACAGTACAAGTCTGTACAATGATTACTGATAAACTAGCTGCTAGTTTATCAGTGGGCTAATACATCATCAGTAGAATCTGTTCAACCCTTGGGTTGCAGGTTTGAATCCCGGCAGGGTTAACTCAGCCCTTCATGCTTCCGAGGTAGATAAAATGAGTACCATTAAATTGGGTAATAGTAACAACCCCTGGATGTTGGGCTAAGGTAACTTCCCTAGGACGTATTTGAAAACCAGAGCAATCTGAATGTGCCTTTCCTGGTTAAAGGATCACTATAGGGTCAGGAACACAAACATGTATTCCTGAGCCTATAGTGTTAAAACCACCATCTAGCCCCCCGGGGTCCCTCAGGCCTCCATAATAATAGCAAAATCTTACTGTATTCAAGCCTGAAGCTGTAGATCGGCATGCTGTTTGCCTCAGAAAAGCAAGCTGTCTGCTGACATCATCAGAAGTGGTAGCCTGATCCAATCACAGTGCTTCCCCATAGGATTGGCTGAGACTGAGACAAGGAGGCAGATCAGGGGCAGAGCCAGCATGATTCAAACACAGCCCTGGCCAATCAGCATCTCCTCATAGAGATGAATTGAATAAATGAATCTCTATGAGGAAAGTTCAGTGTCTGCATGCAGAGGGAGGAGACACTGAATGTTTGGATGCATTTTAGGCAGCCATGACCCAGGAAGGATCTCTAGCAGCCATCTGAGGAGTGGCCAGTGAAGTTATCACTAGGGTGTAATATAAACACTGCATTTTCTCTGAAAAAACTGTGTTTACAGCAAAAAAGCCTGGAGGTAATGATTCTACTCACCAGAATAAATTCAATAAGCTGGTGACTATAGTGTTCCTTTAAATACTTTGTTGTTATTATTATTATTATTATTATTAATAAAAGGTACAGAGGCTTAAAAAGTTGTAAATGTTCTCCAAATTCTAGATGTACCAAATTCTAGATTCTAGCTGCAAGCAAAAAATAAATACAAATGCTTTTCTCTTTTCTTTAGCTCACAAAAATATCCTCAAACCCCATTTTCCACATATCCTGTCTCTCCAAGTGAATTTAACGAAGTACATAATAAAGTTAGCTGAGCAGTCTCATAGAAGGAGGATATGTCCTAACTGTGATGGACAGTACATTGCAGTCCTGATTTTAGGCCTCTTGTTTGTGTCCTTTGAAAGATCACACTATTTTTTTAATGAAGGGTTACTCCAAGTACTTCAGTGATTTGAAGTGGTTATGGTGTCTGGAGTATGTATGTGCAGGGTTTCGCTTCAAATACTGCATATGCAAAGAATAACTCCTTGATGTTGGAGGGGTACCACCACGTCCGGCATATTCATAAAGTTGTCATCAGCCAATCCGGAACTAGAGTTCCTGGCTGATTAATGCCAGTGCTCCATCAGCTGATCATCTGCAATAAGCAAAGGTAGCCTTCTGGAGGACCACACTAAGACTCTATCCTGCACACTATCATTTAACCCATTAAGGATGGCGGGCGTGCTAGGCTGTCCTTGGGAACCAGGCTCTAAATGGCGGCGGGCGGGATAGCACATCCAGGCCGTGCTTCACACTTACCTGCACGCTGCCGATCCTACGCCGGTAATTGTGATGGGTGGACTTACCTGACATCCAAGGGAGTCCCCATGCTGCCAAACCGACCCTCTTGGGCCATGTGATTCCGAGGACCTCACGATCACATGGACGAAATAGCAGTGCATAGCAGTGCCAGCAGGGGAAGTGCCTGCTTCTATCCTCTGTTTGTACTCCCACCTCTGATGCTCGCCTTCAAGACTTCTCTAGGGCTGTCACTTTACCCCACTCCCTCTAGCATGTAAGCTCATTGAGCAGGGCCCTCAACCCCTCTGTTCCTGTTTGTCCAACTTGTCTGGTTACAATTACATGTTTGTTAGTCCACCCATTGTAAAGCGCTACGGAATATGTTGGCGCTATATAAATATAATAATAATTGAATGGCATTCATTGGATAAGAATAGTCAGGTGACCCTCTCAGCCAAAGAATAAAGGAGGACTCCGGCTTTACAGCAGGTAGAAGCAAGTCAATGGACCATTGAAGCCCGGTAGGGACTTCTATAAGGTGGCAAACCGTCGCTAAACAGTTTGCCCCATTACCGTAGCTAGGATAGTCCTGGCATCATAACCACTACTTTGGGCAGTAGTTTTTTTTGATTAACCCTTTAAAGCAGAACACAGTCATTACTCCCACTACTAAGATAGGGTTATATGAAACCTCACCTGTGAGATTTGATCATTTTTTAAATGAGGGGGTTTGGATTTTGGTCTGCCAGCCAATAGTTAGTGGCAAGTCACCTATACAATAGCAATCACAGGGAGTACCAAAATGAGATTATCAACTTGCCATCAATGGCTTGCTCGTCCCTTTAACTGTAGACGGTGTGTAACTAGAAAAAAAAAAAATGAGCAAGTTAAAAAAGTATAACACGTACAAGTAACATTAAAAAGATATTAAATCAGCATTTGCATCCTGTCAGAATCTAAACAGAGAACATTAGGTAAATGAAGCGTTTTAGCAGCAGAGCAACCAATCGACTTGAACAACAAATTGACAATTTATCGCTAAAGACACTATATCCCCCCATTTTAAACGTGGCGTACCAGGCAGACAAAACTTAAATGTAAGTGTTTTTTACATTATCAAGTCTAGTGTATTCGCTAGACTGGATAACGTGGAGATTTGACAAAGGACGTGTAGACTGTAGCTCAAAAGAGCCAATATATTTGAGTTTGAGAACTTTTCCAATGTGCCTATTGCAGCTTATAATTTGTAATTCAATGATCAATTCTCCATCTTGGCTCAGTAAATACATTCATTAATGGACAGGATGTTATCACAAAGAATAAAATAAGAATAGGCAGTTCTGACAATCTATTCATTGTACCGTATGTTATAAAATAAATAAATATCCACAGAAACATGTCAGGTTAATTACCCACTTAAGGATTGCTCGTAGCCTTTTAAATAATGAGGCTAAGTGATCTTGCTCAGCAGTGGTATTTGTAGGTGTGCCCCAACCTGTAGAGATAAAAAATGGGGGGTGGGGCCTGACTCTTAAGATGGCCGGACGTGTTTGCCAACAGCTCCGGCAAGCTTGAACCATTAAACTGATGCCATGCGCAGAACTCACCCTGAAAGCTGACAGAAGTGCATTGCAGACCGATTTACAGCCAGGGAATCATTTGCTTTCACCAGGGTGCGATGACCTAGCATGGAACCCCATAATCCGGACTTGCGGCCTACAGAGTCTGACAGCACGTTGGTTGGAAGAGGTGGCCGCTCTCCTGGCTGGCTCACAGCACCTTCTACTCAGCCCTGTCACCCCCCCCCTCCCCCCCGGACTTGGGGGGGTATCCCGTCCCCACTGGGGCAAGCTACCTCCCCATATCAGCAAGTCTTCGCGCCTTGTCTCACCCACAACCATGTGGCAAACCTAAGATGCCCGCCACACCACAGCATACCATAAGCCTGGTGGGTTTGGGAAGCCAGACTTGGAGGGAAAGCTTTGAGGCGAGATTTGAGCAGCTATGCCAGAACGTCTGGGATCGAATTGCCCACTGAGCACCTGTACCTACCTCGCCTACAACACTGCCTGCTACAGCCGCCACACAAACTCGCCGTCCCTCGCCTGGACTAGGTAACCACGTGGAGATACACTCATCACTGCAGTCCACACACTCGCAAGCTTCTGCAAGCATTTGATTCTCCTGCTGAGACAGTAGGGACCCCTGGAAAGGTATCATCTCCCAATAAGGACCGAGCAGGTGGGGGCAAGCGGATCCGGCATGAGTAGCTGTTCCTGGTGATCTCACCACAGGCCAGCCTGTTTCTCTTTCGAGAGCATGAAGCATGGATACAGCACTGGTTTGGATTGAGAGCAGACATCATGGCCAGCACGAAGACAGACTGTCTGGTGTGGCCCGCGGATGGTGTTGGCTGACTGCCGGACGGCTGGAACCCTGTTTGACCACAGCTTTCAACCTGATGACAGCACGGGGACTACTATGCTTGTCTTTAAAAAGACTAGACATACCCCATTTGCAATGCCTTGGGTTGTGTACTATTGCAAATGGTATGCCATCATGCGGGTAATTCTCAATCCTGGGCTACCATAAGGTCTCAAAGGCAACGTAACCAATCTGGCGAATTTCAATGTGAAAAATTGAATAATTTAACATGCTATATTTGACCGTGTAACTTCCCAAAACACCTTAAAACCTGTACATAGGTGGTACTATTTTACACGTGAGACATCGATGAATGCAAATATGTGTATTTTATTGCAGTAAAAGCAAACAGTATTCACAGTATTATAATCACAGTTAAAATGTCATGCAGAACTAAATACATTTTTAAAATCTTAATTTCTCACTTTTTTTTTTTTATATTTTATTCATTATTAAATTGTGTTTTATAGCTAAATATTTGATGTTAAATGAAGGCCCTATTTCTACTGAATAAAATTATTATAATAAGTATGGGTGCACTTAATATGAAAGAGGTGAAGTACGGTTGAATAGACAGTAAAATTCCAAGTTTTGTTTACGTTTTATTTTGATCAAAACGTGTACATTTGGCTCAGTCCTTATGGGGTTAATAAACAGACCATTTAAATAAATAACAGAATATAACACTTGTTGGCATTTCTTACATTAAAGTTAATAGAAATGCCCATTTTAACTTTACGTTTAGAAGCCAGGAGTTTTATAATTTCAGCAAGCTATGTGTTGGTTCGTTAGTCGTATAAGTTTTTAATAAACAGAGATTATAAAAATAAGAATAGAAAAAAAAAATCAACTTATAAATTTGTCCTCAAAATATTTACAGGAGTATACTGCAAATGATGGTGGGAGTGCTACGCGAGACTGCTGAATTTTTATTTTTTTTAAATGTAGACCTTCTGGAGACTTGATCTGCAAACTGCTTGAACGACTAGAACATTTCCAGAGGCTACATGATGAGAGCGAGCTAGAATACTATTGTAGTTGCTTAAGTAAATGGCATTAAGGGTGGTAATCACTGAACAGTGGCCCTGATGAATGTGAAATGACAGAAATCCCCTGTCCTGGCTTCCCCAGCCTTCACGTGAAATAGGATTTCTTGATTAAACTCTTAGAAGACTTTGGGTGAGATGTTTAAGAGACTTTGACAACATTGGACACAACACAAAGGGAACCTTAAACTAATTTCTTACATTGTCTGGCCAAAAAAAGTTAATGTTCGCTTATTTATTTTTTAAAATACGGTACTTATTCTAATTGCTTTTTTTTTTTTTTTTATATATTTCCAAAACACACACAAGAATTACTATGCTGACAGGTATATTGTAGAAATATAGAAAACAAAGTCCTAATAATTCTCTGTTTCCTATGCTTGTTTATCTGCAATAGACTTTTTATTGGAACAAAATCAGACAATATTAGAACTCTAAGAAGGAACAAAAGTTTAGAGAAACTCCGTAACTTGCCCTATCGCCACTCTGTTCTTAATAATAGGTTTTGCTCACTTGTGCCTTAAGAGAGAACCTGTTCCAAGGCATATCAGACTGATCCCACCTATAAAGGCAGTCAAGAACCGATATGTCGGAAAGTTCTCTCTGCAACCCCAGGCGATCGTTTCCAATTTCATTGGGTCTCATCAATGAGGTGTAGCGAATACCCCTCTCGGCACACTGATCACAGGGTCCACGTCTGGATTACCATTTTAACTTTTTTGGAAAGAGAGCTTAAGTACAGGCTCAGCAAAACTTAAGGGGCGGTAATTTTGTGTTGTGATCCATACTGGAGGGGAGGCTAAACAGGGGCACTCTGTAAACTAGTGGGTTTCAACAAGTATGTCTCAAACCACCTAAAAAAGTGTGCCACAAATACATTGAGTTCAGGGCTGTAAAAGGCTGCGTTTGGTCATTAAAAAGGTGTTTTTAATAAATGTCAACCTTAAAATTGGGATTCCCACCTGGAAATTATGAATTATTAAAGGGACACTATAGTCACCAGAACAACTACAGCTTAATGTAGTAAATTCTGGTGAGTATAATCATTCCCTGCAGGCATTTTCATGTTAACACTGCCTTTTCTTAGAAAAGGCAATGTTTATATTGCCCCATAGGGACACCTCCAGTGGTCACTCCTCAGATTGCCACTGGAGGTGCTCCCTGGGGCAGCCATTAAGCATCTCCATGCTATGCATGGAGACGCTGGATTTTTCTCATAGAGATGCATTGATTCAATTGGTCAATTCAGCCAGTTAAGAGGAGGCAAGCACCCTAAATGGTGGTTTTAACATTTTAGGGTCAGGAATACACATTTGTGTTCCTGACCCTATAGTGTTCCTTTAAGTAAATCCAACTAGAAGTATGTATATTGATCTAGTAAGACGTCAAGTAAATGTGATAAGGGGGTTAGTCTTGGGAGTCTCACTCTCACTGAAGTGTGCATTTGTCCACAAAATATTAGAAACCAATTTTGTGACCAATGCTATGTAATACCTCCCTGAAATCAGTAACCAGTCCTTCACTGAGAAATTTACACACAGTGGGGTGCCAATATATTAAAACAATAAAAAAAACTAATAGGAGCACTGCATGCACCATATGCACTACAGTATTCTGCAGTGGTAATGGTGCCAGAAGTGCCCGAGCTCCTCTCAATGTAAATGGTGAAACAGGAAGATCTCTGGCCAAGTTAACCCCATTGGTGATTGGATGAGAACGGTCAATTACAGAGCTCAGCTCAGGAGATCTAAGCAGAAGCTTCCAGCTCTCATGCCGTAGAAAGAAGGGTCAGGTAAATCCCAGGTAAGACGTTAAACCGTTAGAAAACTTACAAAGGTGGTGGCACCAGGGCACTTCCGGCCCTATAATCACTGTAGTTCTCTGTAATGGTTATGGTACTTCGATTGGTCTTTTAATACACCAATATAATAAATGCATGTTCACAGCAATGTATGCGAGTATAGGGAAAACAGGAAATATTGTTTGCGGATATGAATAAGCAGTTTGGAGACGAGAAAGGGCACTGCTGAGCTAAATTTGAATATGTGAAGATTAGATTTTTTAAAAGCACATTTTTATTACATTATGCTTGAGAAACTTTCAATACAAATTCCAAAGTATAAAGAAGAATATAAGTGGAGCTTCCTAAAGCACATAAAATGCCGGTACATTGTGCTATTTTGTGCCACCTCATTACCATGGAAAAATACACTATTGTTTTCCGTTGGCTTTGAGAAAATGTAAAGAACAGAGACTGATCAAATTAATTCTAGAATTCTCTGTGCTATTTATTATCTGGTTTCCACTCTAGTTACAAGGTCTAGTGGAGAAAATTAAGCACTGGGTTGTCAAAAATAAATCTAAATTGGGTGAAAGAAAGAAAGAAAAAGATGAAAATGAGATGGCACTTGAATGATAAATGTCACTACATGCAGTATCATAGTAAACTAGCAAATGTGAACACAGTATCTACCTGCCATAGAACAGGGCATATACTTTATATTTGAAACCAATTTAATCTACAAAATTATGGTAAATTAAATTCCCACCTTCCCCTTCACCACCTGCCCATCAGCATATGTTATAGTGAGTAGGACTGTTGTGCATAGTGCTGGCACTACCACTAGGCAAACTAGCCAGCTATCTAGGGCACACCAACCTAAGGGTGCACAATGTCCGGGCTCCAGGTGACCAGCAGGAGGGAGTGCACAGCACAGTGCACTCCCTCCTGCCAGTCCCTTCTTGTAGCGTTGCCACGCAGATCTCAGGAATAATAGGATCTTCTGTTTCGTAAAGGGGCAGACGGGGAGAGACTCAAAAAGAGTCTGGGGGAAGAAAAACTAAAAGGGTCTGGGGAAAGAGACACACAAAGGGGCTCAGGGGGAAGATACATACACAGGGGCTCAGGGGGAAGATACACACACAGGGGCTCAGGGGGAAGATACACACACAGGGGTTGGGGGAAAGAGACACACAACGGGGCTAGGGGGAAGAGACACACAAAGGGGCTATGGGGAAGGGACACAAAAAGGGTCTGGGCTGGACGTTTGTGTCAATCTGTGAATGTGTGTGTATACCAGTGCATGTCTGTGTGTACCTTTCTGTGTCAGTGCATGATTGTCTGTGTGTGCTTGTGTTCATAGTTGTAAACTTGAGTGTGACTATGTGCATCTGTATGTACATCAGTGGTTTTATGTATGCACCTGTGAATGTGTGTCTGTAATGTAAATGTGAGTGTGTGTCTTTATGTATATGTAAGCGTGTTTCTTTATGTATATATCGGAGTGTGTGAACAGGAATATATAGCAGCTGTTAAGGGGTTGAGTTTCAAGGAACCTGGGGTGTGGCTTTGTTGTGGGGTTACCAAATGTAGGTAAATCTTGACCAAATTAAAAGGGTAATCCAGACGTGGACCCCGTGCCTAGAGGGGTATCAGATACACCTCACTGATGAGGCCCAAAAGAAGGCCAAAATGATCGTCTGTGGTTGCTTTATCTCTTGTGCAGAGAGAGCTGGCATTTCGGATCTGGACTGCCCATACGGGTGGGACCAGTGTGATATGCTTCAGATATTTTTTCTCTCTGTAATGGCACACGTGAGCAAACATTATTTTAAAACCTGAGCGGGGATTTACCGAAGGGCAAGCTACTGACTCTCTCTGAGCTTTTGTCCGTTCTCAAAGCTCTCATATTCTTTCTTATATCTTGACCCTAGCAACACCAATGGATGAATCAATATAACTAGAAGTTGTTAGTTTAGTTAAGAAAAAAATTTCATCTATAAAAAACAAAACTTCTTTACCCAAGAAGATTCACGCTTTATATTAAATACAAAGTTCTGCGTAACCAGTAATCTGGATAAATATTGACAGTGAATAATGACTTAATAAGGGCACCAACCTTACATGAAAAGAAAATAGAAACCAGATCTGATCAAACTAACAGAATGATTCTATCAGAACGTAATATATTGTAAGATCAAGAATGCTTAATGAAGGGTCATGTCTACCGTAAGTTTCTCAATAAAGGGCATTTTCAGCCTGATAGATTTCCTTCAGATAATGAAACGTGGAGGAAATTAAAACGCTCAGAAGGTTTCTTTTATCCCAGAGAACTAGGCAGATAAGTAAAATGAAACAAAAAAGAGCAAATATTAGCTGGCATAGATATATATATTTAATACGTTACTATACATAATAATTCAGATTTTACAGAACAATTCATAGGATTAAAATACTGGCATTTACATTCTTGTAGAAATAATACATCCCTTTTTACCCATCAATTCTTTTCCATTTTGTTAAGAAAATAAACAGCCTTAATCTGATTTACGGGTTTACCTAAAAACGTTCATGAAGTTTCTACAATCCATTACCAAAAATATCCAAGTTCTTATAGGACGGGTCTGAGAATCAAAACAATATCTTTATCTTTATTCTGGGAGAAAATCATGACAATAAATAAATAAGGTGTCGCTGGTGTTGCTTAAAATTTACTACGCCCTATACTTAGAATATATGCATGTTCCCTAGGATTGGTGATGGTTCGTATCCCACCTACTGTTCAAGACTTCCCTCTGGCAAACTAAATGCTAATGCAGAGGCTAATGCATCTTCAGTAGAATCTGTTCAACCCTTGGGTCGCAGGCTCGAATCCCGGCATGGTTGACTCAGCCCTTCATCCTTCCGAGGTAGATAAAATGAGTACCATTAAATTGGGTAATAGTAACAACGCCTGGATGTTGAAAACCAGAGTAATCTGAATGCACCTTTCCTGCTTAAATACTTTGTTGTTATTATTATTTTAAAAGACTTTTAAATATCCTCCTGATTAGCTGGCCTGTGAGATATGTTAAAGGAAAACCAGATGCAATCCAGGCCCATCACTGCTGTCCAAGAGCAAATATGAAGCCCCCTGCTCTGTTGGATTGTTCAGTAGAATATATGGGATACTCTAAGCTTTATAACAAGTACAGTTGGGTGTAATGGTTATGGTACCAGGGAACACCTGATGCAGAACCAGCAGTTAACTGTTAGACTGTTTAAGAATGGTTTGACACCTGTTTCTGTCTAAAGCTTGCAGTTCTTTCGATTTGAGCTGGTATGTTAAAGTAAAATATTATACTTCTGCATTATCATACCGATTCATACCAAATGGGACATTATTCCTTGGCTGGTAACATAAGTTAAAGGGACACTATAGTCACCAGAACAACTACAGCTTATTGGATTTGTTCTGCTGAAAAGAATCATTACCGTCAGGCTTTTTGCTGTAAACACTGTCTTTTCAGAGAAAATGCATGTTTATATTACAGCCTCAGATAGCTGTTAGAGATCCTTCCTGGGTCATGGCTGCCTAAAATGCATGAAAACATTCAGCATCTCCTCCCTCTGCATGCAGACACTGAACTTTCCTCATAGAGATGCATTGATTCAATTCATCTCTATGAGGAGATGCTGATTGGCCAGGGCTGTGTTTGAATCATGCTGGCTCTGCCCCTGATCTACCACTTTGTCAGTCTCAGCCAATCCTATGGGGAAGCATTGTGATTGGATCAGGCCACCACGTCTGATGATGTCAGCAGGCAGTGGGTAGGTCTAAAGGAAACAGGGACAAGCAAGCAGGTCCAGACTTAAATACTAGTAAGATTTTACTGTTTTTAGGGAGGCATGAGGAGACCAGGGTGGCTAGATGGTGGTTTTAACCCTATAGGGTCAGGAATACATGTTTGTGTTCCTGACCCTATAGTGCTCCTTTAAACTGTATTTCAGTGAACATGAAGTGAAACAGCAGGACTAAAATAATTTTTATAACTATCACTTTAAATTCTATTGCTGTCTAAATTCTGTGTATGGCAGCACATAGCGAATTTATTCGGATATGTGCTAATTGAACTGTAGCCATTAGTCTTACTTCCTGATGAGAGCATTTGTTTTAATTGTTAAGTCACTTGATCACTATACATGTACCAATTATTTAATGCCTTGAATGCAGATAACTGGGACATTTTAAAACTATTTTAGCCATCCTTATAAAACAAAGAGTACTCCTTAAACATGGCACCTTGATATTAGAGCCATTGATATAAAAGACCCATTGTTCATTTTTTTTTTAAATTCTTTTGCATATAATGCAAGTCAAAGTTGCTGCAATCTTCGCTTCCTCAATCCAGAATTAATGTAATTTTGTCTTTTGTATTGTTCTATGTATTTAAATTGAACCCGCACACATGATAACGCAGTATTGAGTCATAGTTGATGAAAAGTGTGAGCAATACCTAGACAAAAGCCATTGCTATGCCTATGATAAAAGACTATACAATCGTTTTTATTTTCATTGAAGGTTGATCTCCGGACTCTCCTGACCATCGGGAAGCATTCCAGTAGTTGTTGAATATATTTCCCATGATGCTCTGGCAGACACGTGGGTATCATGGAAAATGAAGTCTACAAAAAAAAATGCATTGCTAAAGGTTAGGCTTTAATGTTTTCCAAACAGCGGGGAAACTAGCTAGTAATTTTCCTATTAAATAGAAGGCCAATTCGGCCAAGCAACAAAAGTTTTTTACTAATGGTCTACAATTAATACCCTGCATGTGGCCTGTGACGGTGCATGCATGCTCTGGAAATCACTGAAAAATGATATCTGCCCTACTGAAAGAACGGAGGGAAGATTAGTCCGGCGCTCCCCATACTATCACTACCATCCAGGTTGAAAAGGACCGATACTGATGAAGTGTAAATTCAGCAGAATCCATTGACTCTACTTTGAGCTACGTTGTTATTTAGAGCGCACCTACCAAGCAGACGCTGGTCTGCCCTGATTGACAGGCACATACAGGACTCCCGTCCTACTGCTCACTCCTTGCAGAATGGCCGCTCATGAACCGGGAATATGGTTTCATTATCATCCACCCTGGTGTAGAAGGAAGGGAGTAACACCTGCAGCAGTTATACAGGCAGTGAGGGTCGAGTAATATGCTACTCACACCTGCCTCCTGGTAACCATGCCAAGGGGAAAGCACTCTGTTCCAGGGACTTTAATTCCGGCCTTTGACGACTTCACTCCCCACCTCAGATAAGAGAACTGATGACCTGTGTGTCTGTAACTCTGTGTTTGATTGTGTCAAAATACAATTGTTATAATTTGGTTTCTATTCCTCAAGGTAGTAAGGAAATTCCTTGTGTTCAGTGTTTGATGCCAAAAGTAATCTGCCTGTAGAATTTTTAGCACATTTCCATCTATGTGTGTGTCTGTGACTGTGTTTGAATATGTAGCTGTGACTAAATGTGTGACTCTGTCCCTGTGACTTTATTTGAGAGTGTATTTTTGTGTCTGTGACTGAGTGCATGTGTACAGTACAGTGTGTCTTGGTGTGTGTATGTATGTAAAAATAACTATTCATGTGTGATTACATGTGCTGTAGCTTTGTGTGATTATGTGTCTGTGTCTATGTACGTAACTGTGCAGGTCTGTGTTTGTATGCGAGTGCATGTATGATTGCATGTCTATGTATGTATATACCGTACATGGAAAAAATCCAAACCATGAATACTCGCACACACACCATAAAGATAGCATAAAACATTGTTTCTGGTCAGGGATTACAACTATTCGAAGATAAAATTATTGTGCGAGATTGGTTCCGTAACATTGTCGAATAGCTTTCTCTGGAAGAAGGCTGTCACATAATCAATATTCCAATAAATAGCAAATTAAATTCATCAGCTACAATTCCAAAAATGTGGTGCTATCGACTAGTAGAGCTCTGCAAAGTTTTCAAGGAAGTTAATGGCTTTAAGCATTCAATTAAAAGGTTTTCATCTACGGTGGCAAATATTCTGGACACATTGCCAACCCATGAAAGAACACTACTGGAAAAAGTTAGACGAGTTAACACCTTCAAGGCCAGCATGAATGAAATTAAATTTCTGTTTAAATAATTAAACATTTGTTTTTTTTCTCCTTCTTTTGACATATTTGTTTTCAACCATGATTCCCTAGGCTGCCATAGTAGACATACAGGGCTTGGATGCTGATAGGGTATCTGATTGATGCAATGCTTAAAATAACCATAGTAAGGAATACATATTTTGCATGCTCTTGACAATTGGTAAGGCAAATCTTAAACGTTAATGTGGACTCTCCTGCTGCATTGATACATGTACATATGTTCTAGCCCTACATACGCTAATACTGTAAGATAATGCCATGCAGTAAGAGATCTAAAGCGTTATGTGAGATTCTCTGCTTCAAGGTTTCACAAACAACTGGGGCTTGAATTAACCCCTTAAGGACCAAACTTCTGGAATAAAAGGGAATCATGACGTGTCACACATGTCATGTGTCCTTAAGGGGTTAAAGGAAAATTTGATGAACCTACATTTACAGAGAGGTAGAGATATGTCAGGACATATCCCTGGCTTTCTACGCTATACCCACCTCTCTAAACCCAGGGACAGTGTGCAGCTTATGCTTTTCAGGATCTCTATGAAATCATAGCCAGAAACAAGCACATGCTGACCAGTCAGGTATTCAATGCAAGCCCGCCATGCTACCTAAGTAATACAGGGGTGTGCAGGAAAGGTGTGTTCCCCAGCACCCCTTCTTGACAGTCACCTGAAGGACATCACACACTTCCATTAAGTGGCCTGGCAGATACTATAATACAATTCTTTCTTTTTAAAATAAGCAACCACATTAAGAAGAAGCTGCCTGATTTAAAAAAAATTAAAAAATAAAAAATAAAACACTAATATCCACCTGCCCCTTCCATGAACTATGGAGATCCAGGGCTTCAATGCCAAAGTCCCTATACCTAACAGTCGCTATGCTCTGTTCAAAAATCCAAATACACGGACAGTAATGGAAGTCATGCATTATATATGCCATTGTGAGGCATTCGTACATTACAAATAACTGCACCTGCAAAAAGTCAGATACAAAAAAGAGCAATAAGGATATTTTTAATCTTCAGCAAAACTAAACCGATCTCTCATGTATTTTATACATACGTTTTCACAGTAATTTACTTTTTTTTTTTTTTTTTTAAAAACAGTGCAGGACAATATTACGGACTTGTGTAAAGATTGGAATACAAAGTCCTGGGCCCCAGAACTTGTGAAGTTCGTGTACAATCACATTCGTTTTTATGCAGCTGTTTTATGCTAATTAGGTGTCAGAATGTGGAAGAACTATAAAATTGAAGTTTCTTTTCAGCATCATTAATTCATCTGCGTTATCTTTACTGCAATGATTTGCTTAAACAAAACCGAAAATAAATCTCTCAAATTGGAGGTACGCCTCTTGGCTTTCTGATTTTTTTCTTTTAATTGATCTGAGAAAACCATATCCTTTTTATCAATGTGCATGTAATCAGTCTCGAGATCTGGGTAGAATGAGAAAACAGCCTATTACTCCAGGTTAAAATTACTCCAGATATGGACAGCAGTGGACCTTCAATGGTATAAGTGGATGGAGAGAAATGAGACACCAGAAACCTGTCAATCTTCTCAATAAAATAGATTAGGGGTCTAGTAATATTGATTAGATAACATCATCTAGAGTAAAGGGGGGAGGGGGGGTCTGGGTGCCAGGTCCCTCTAGGATTAACCCTTTCTGCTGTAAACATAGCAGTTTCAGAGAAACTGCTATGTTTACCTATGGGTTAATCCAGCCTCTGGTGGCTGTCTCATTGACAGCCGCTAGAGGCGCTTCCGCGCTTCTCACTGTGATTTTCACTGTGAGAAGACGCCAGCGTCCATAGGAAAGCATTGAGAATACTTTCCTATGGACTGGCTGAATGCGCACGCGGCTTTTGCCGTGCATGCGCATACAGCCGAGACGGAAGAAGAGGGAGGAGAGTCCCAGCGCCGAGGGAGCCCGGCGCTGGAAAAGAGGTAAGATTTTAACCCCTTCCTCCCCCTTCAGCGCCACAGGAGTGGGACCCTGAGGGTGGGGCACCCTCAGGGCACTATAGTGCCAGGAAAACGAGTATGATTTCCTGGCACTATAGTGGTCCTATAAAATGGATTGGATTGAAGCTTCACTGCAAAAATGTACTTTAACTAAAAAAGAATTCTAACCTGGCAGCCTTACTTTAACTCCTTGGATAGATCTCTCCAGTCAAAAAGTAAATCTACTATTTGAAGATTACTAGTTAGTTAGCTCCTTTCTTTAAAAAAAAAAAAAAAAAAAAAAAAGTTATGTAAGCTATGCAAGTGACTATCTCATATCTTGTTGACTTATAATATTGTACTTGTGACTTCATTACTTGTCATTTCCCATGGACTCACAATAAAAGAGCTTAAAATTTGAAAAAACCCTTCATAGTTAATGAAGCATTCCACCAAGAAGCCCCAATACAACATTGAATGAAATGGAAAGTGAACGTTGCCAAAACGAAGGATCAGGACGGACAATGTAGATTTGAATTGTTCAAACGATAAATGCAGGTTTAAATTAAAAAGGGATCAGAAGACTACTAGGAACAGTTGAGAGTATACCCTGAATAAAAAGTATACACTGACAAATAGGGAACGCATACCACCCAACAGTCCTAAATCTGGTAGGACAGTCCTAGTTATGTACCTTGCAGACACTACAGAAAGTCAACAGAGAGAGTTATGTAAGCACACCATAAAAATTACTTGTAGCTGCAATAAGCAATGTCCATCTTCCCATTTAAGAGCACTTGTGCGGCACCCTGCTTTATGCAAGCCTGTTTATCAGGTATATAAATGTTGTGTGTGCTTAAAGGGACACTATAGTCACCCAGACCACTTTATTTCAGTGTCCCCAGTAAAACTCGGTCACATGACGCAATGCTTTCCTAGAGGGAATTTTGAATGTTTGCGTAGAAGAAAATTTAAGTAAAACTATTTGTTTATGAATTTTAATGCACCTGGGAGGACCTGGAAAGGAAAGGGGTACTGTAGCGAGGGGAATTAAGATTTCTATTCCCAACACTATAGTGTTCCTTGTTCGTGAACTCGACCAACATGTCCCTTTTTATAAAGAATCACCCACACATCAGTAGCACTGAATTCTGCATCACCGACACAATATTGTGCTTGATGCGCTTGTATCATGTTGAGCAATTCTGATAAAAGATAAAAGTTAGATTTATAGAAAGTCTGTGTGACAAGGTTGAAGGCAGTAGCAAAAGTAAAGTGATCTAAATGCAATAATTCAGGTTATTCAAGGTCTAATCAGCAGTAGCTGTTTACTGAATCAGGAGAGCTGGGTTGAGCTCTTGGTAATCAGCAGAGTTATTAGTGCAGTACTTCTGCTCACTGTCATGCTGTCTTTTCTCTAAGCGAAAACATTCTATCACTTCCTGAAATATAGAGGACACAATCACCGTAACGGTTCCATTATGATTCATCTGGTGTTTTACATGTAAATAGCACTGTCACAGTCTACTACATATTGCCCGGGTTTTAAAATAAAATGAATCAATATAATTATTATTCACCCGTCTAGGTTACACCAGGAATTTCTAAAAAGGTAGGTCCCCAGCTGGTGAAGAACTACTGCTACCACAATGCTTTGCCAGCTTTACTCTAGTGGTTATGTTGCCTAGAGTGACTGGGCACAGTCCCGCAGTTTAACATCAAACTTAGATTGTGCTTGGCACCCAGGGTCCATCCCACATTGGCTGCAATGATAATGCAGAGGTGTTGATGACGCTTTATTAGTGCCACCAATGTATCCTACAACTTGGACAGCAGTGATTGGCTAAAAGTGTAATGGCTTGTTCGCCCAGAGCTCTCAGCCAACCAATGTCAACCATTTATGAAGAAATTGATATTAAGATAGAGATGTGCTAATACCATGTAATCAATGCATCCAAGATGGCATCAGTGTCCAAGCTCCAGGAAGCACCCCAGTGTATATCAAATTGTCCCTAAATGGGATGAAACTATAATGGGGAGAGCTCCAGTGCACACCAGACTACACAACCATTGCAGTGACCTTAAGTGGTTACATTGCTTACAGTGAACTTTTAAAGTGGCTTTTTTAAACCCCCCCTCCCACCCCTCATAAAAAAACATTTCACTGAAATTCCAACTTATTCACAAGATATACCAAGACAAAGTAGAGACTACTATGTACTACTGTGTATTTTTACTACTCTTGACAAAGCTTGACAAAAAGGCGGAGCTACGACGGTCAAGCTAGTTTAAGCCCCCAGCCGCCACTAGTGATGGCTTAGGATAAAAAGATTCTGAATTGCAGGATCCTCGACAGACATCAGTGTTGTACTCTTGTGCATGCGTATAAAACGCCTGGAGATGAAGAAGATGCCCTGGATCAAGATGCTGGAGGCCACACGGGACATGTATAGCAAGTAAAAACTATACTGCACCGCTGGGCCACGGCACCCCAAAATAACCTTCTGGGGGAGGTGATAGAACTGCTTTCAGTGAAATTGTAGCAATATTGCCTACCTACCTTTTGGTCATCTCTGGGTTACACAGTCCCTGACACCAGATCAAATTGAGTATAAAAAAAACAAAAAAACACATTAACAAATTATGAGTTTGCTAAATTATTAGGAAATAAGATTAGAGCTGCCTACTTTCAGCATAAAGCTTAAAAAAACCTGTGAAATACATATTCTTAGTAGGCTTAACGTGAACGACGAGTTTACTTTTCTGCTTTACACTCATACATTACATAAATGATGTATTTGGTTTAGGTTGCATTCATTAACAACTTACCCCTTAATCCTTGACTGAAATACGAAAACCACAAAATGCTGCGTGCCTGTCTATGGAAAATGCACGTATTGCCCGTGCAACCGAAGATGGTTGTAAGCAGTCTAGTTTAGAAGAACACCTGGAAAATTAGGAATCCGCATAGCTTCAAGCCCTGTCAGTAAAGTACTGATAAGAAACAAACACCTGCAGAATCGATTTGATGAAATATGTCAGATTTATCAAACTTTCAGTGTGTGATATAAAAATGGATTTGGGCATTTAGAGTTGGATACGAAATTAGCTACTTGACAGCATTACCTCTGCTGCATGGATGAAAGTGGTTTAACCCCTTAAGGACCAAACTTCTGGAATAAAAGGGAATCATCATATGTCACACATGTCATGTGTCCCTAAGAGGTTAAAATAAATGCTTATTGGAATAAGATCAGCATCTGAAGTCTTTCAGCAAAAACTCAATCAAGCTCTGGAGAGATTCCTGGGCATCAAAACCATTGCAGACTATATCATACAATATAGACTACTATAGAAAAGACATAAAGAGGCCCAAAAACAATGGAATAACTCCAATTTGGAATGAGTAAAGTGATATACAGTGCAATCTACTAACGTGCCGGCACAAAAATTATTACGCAGGAAAGGCATTCATCCACATATGTGCAGAATTGCCATGTTTCCAAGTTATTGCCCAGTATCTCTCTCATGTGAATACGGAGTCGGAGTTACCCACAAAGATACACTATGGGAGCAGAGACAGTTGTATCCATTTTTTTGACGCCATAAAGCAATCTCTGCAAAAGCCAAGAGAAGCTCTGCTTTTTAACTTGACATACCCGAAAAAGGCCTGGAGCCAATTTTCATGCAGACATTACCGGTCGTGTTGATGAGCACAGAAGCCAAACGTCTATAGTTTGTGATTGAAAAGTTTGAACAGAATATACAGGGCTCAAAGTTTCAAGTAGTCCTATGCTATTAGCCAGGCCTTGAAGTTACTAGCCACTGAAGGCATGGAGAGTCCATTGCATACTCACCAAGGGTTATATTCTACTTGCGAGGGTTGAATTCTCACTTACCAGTGCCTAGTGGGCGAGTGGAAATTCTGAGCCCTATTAATACTTAACATCAATCTCCAGGATGAGTGGAATAGCACTGCAAATTGATATTGCTAAATTGAAATGTATATTACCATGACTTCAGAAATATGAATTCACTGTTTTCTGTTGTCCAGACACCGATGATCTTGTAATGCTCGGACTACCAAACAACAAAAGAAGAAGTACAGGAAAACGGACGTACAGGGTACGAACCTTAATCAACAGCAAAAATCAATGCAGGTAAGAAAAAGACAGGTCAAAGCAAATTTAGAGAGACATCATAATACAAGGGTGGCCTCGAGGTAAGCTAATACCCAATGGATATTTCTCCTTTTCTCAGCACCAGAGCGGAGCTGTCAGTACACCGTGAAATATCCTTGAAGGATGAAAGAGCAGTAAAACATGAAGATCTAAGGGGGGAAATTATGTACAGGCTCCATAACGCACATATAGGTAAAGAAGGTTGTTTAATGTGAGCATGTGAATGTGTCTATTAGTCTGGAATGGATAGACAGCTAGGAAACTTTATAGAGAAATCTAAAAATATGCCGATGTTGGGAAAGTAACAAAATAAGCATTTAATTGTTGTGATAATCCAGGAAAACCATGTGCAAAAAATTGGTACAGATTTCATTTGAAGAATTTCAATAATTTGCTTCCCAAGACATGGCAATTAGGCATGAGATGAGAGCAGGGCTGGCCTCAGTTGTTCAGACCTTTTACAAAAAACCCTGGTCAACTTTCTACTAATACTCCACGCCCCACTATACAAACCCCCCTTTTAGAATAACGCTGCCCCCCTTTAAAAAAAAAAAAAAACAACAACTCCGGTTTCCACAGACTCTCATGGCATGGCCGCTCACTGTGTACAAATGACATTCAATAGCCGAGTGTCAGCTGACATGCTTAGTCCATAAATGCCATACAAACTTTGATATATTTTTAAGATGTAAATGCAACTACCACATTAGCAATATGGACAGCGAGGGACCTATGCACAAAACCCCAGAAGTGCTTTGTGCATGTTTCTCAAACCCTATGAAATAAGCACATAACCAGGGGGTGCACAATGTCCATGCTTGTCTTCTATCACTTAAAAAGTGCTTCAAAACCCATCTCGTATGGCCTCCCAGAGTAACCTCTACCTCACATACCCATCCCTTGCTCTCTCCTAAAGGGAAGCACTCTACTCTCTCCTCCAGCTTTGCTTCACTCCCACCTTCTTTGATTGCTACCTCCTGTCCTAATGTGTCTTATACCCCACCTCCTATAGACTGTAAGCTCATTTGAGCAGGGCCCTCTTCAACCTATTGTTCCCGTGTTTGTAATGGTCTCATTTATTGTTAAATTTACCCCTCTGATAAGGTTGTAAAGTGCTAAGGAATATGCTGGCGCTATATAAATATCAGTAATAATAAAAAAATAATAATAATAACAGCATGCTTACAGAGCTCCTATAAGAGCTGAGCTCAATCTTATGGCCTGCTCCCTCTCAAGCACATTGCTGTGCAAGACTGTTCGCTTGTGGCTGTTTTTGGAGAAAGTTATCATGGGACAGCAAAGTCGCAGCAGAAGTACATCAGAGGAAAGATTTTTTTCTTTTACTTACCTCCGCTGAATGCATTTATGTATTTCATTACTTTTAAGTATTTAGAATAAAACTTTAGTATTTAATTCAGGATGAACTCGTTTCGTTACATTTTCTCTCTTAAAAGGTTATAGCTTGAAAACAATCTTTGTTATTTCCAGTTGGTTTAATAAAAGCGAAAGAATGAATAAAACGTGAAGCAGAGATACCATATTTTATAGCTTTGCGCATGATGTACGCATTTCCACGAATGTGAAAACTGTGTCCATTCTACGAATGAATGTTTTTGAAGCAGATGCCCATCTGTGTAAGATTTCACAATATAATATTTGATGTACACAGCACAGTCATTGTATGTAATCTCCTGCATGCACAGCAAGACTTCTGCCACATTAGTATTCATTAGTTACTGTATTGGATTCCTTATTCAAACCTTGATCTGAATTAGGCTTTTAAACATGATAGTAAAAAGTATATTATTCTATAGAGGGTTAACATAAGTAAGAATGACTCATGGGCAAGACACAGCATAGTTCAGCTCCTCCAGATTCCAAGCTAATGCTTCAGGCTCTTTCAATCCCAGAAAAAAAAAAAAAGGAAAGTATGTCATGGTAAATGAATTGCTAGTACACATAAAACCTTTGTGATTTATCGTGATGGACAGCAAATATAATAATAAATAAAGCTATTTGGCTGGTATTTAAATTTGGAAACAAAATTGTTGTCATGCATATTTGCAATTGATGTGTATACACATCTACATACACACATCACACAATGCTATGGCACTAGTCACACTAATATGTTACGGTTTTGTAAAGGGGCAGGGAGCACAATAGTATTTCTTTTTTTTTTTTTGGCCACTTTTTCACAAAATTGCAATATGTTGAAGATATGACAAATCTACTACATTACCAATGTGGGATATAAAGCATTTACTTCGACATTTCATCTGTATTACAAAAATTAAACCAAAGGTTTACAAGCAAACAAACAAACAAAAACCCTTTGAAATTAAGGTTATTTTGGGTTGCATGATCACTATAGGCATAGGTGCCTGGGAGTTTTGCGTTCACTTTCAGTAGACAATAAATAAGTAAATACAATCTAATTCTGCTGTCTGGTTACTGCTCCTACAATGACAAAGAAAGAGCATTTTTAGGCCCTTCGTCTCTCTATAGGAGTGATAAGCTATACAATAGGACCATAGGTACTTGTATTCATGAAAGGCAGGAATGAAACAAATATCACAACGTAAAAGCAGTCTGTAATAACTAGTAGTTTTACTTATGGTTTTATTTTCCCACAAGCGAAGGTGCTCACTGCTGTACATATGTGGCTAGAGTCCAAGCTTTTAGCATTGTTCTGCTGCACAATTCTTGCATCTGCCATTGGATACAAAGTAGTAGAAGTATCCTTTTTAAGGGATACTCCAAGCACCATGGCCTGTTTTGAAGTGGTCATGGTGGAAAGAGCCTGTGTGTCCAGCGTCTCTAATTGAAACGCTGCCCATGCAGCAATATTTTGTGTACATCTACATCCAGAACTATCATTAGAAGCTTAAGGGGTTACATTTGCTCCAAAAAAATAAGAAAATAAACAAAACATTCCCCATGTTTATAGCACGCTTAAGTAGGTGTAAATAGCTCAAAAGCTCTTGCTTATATTATAGGCAAAGCACTCTAATAATTATAAATCATAATAATGCTATCAATGGCTTGCAGTTTATTAGTGAAATGCATTTTCTAATATTAATGAGCAATTATGCTACTTTGCCTGAAGCATTAAGTAATGTGTATGTTTATTTATTGGTAGTTATTTCGGTGAAAATGCTTGCTGGACTCGGAGGTAGATCAAAGGAACACTATAGTTAAAAACACCATCTAGCCCCGGTGGCCCTCCTAAATATAGTAAAATTTTACTTTTATTCCAGTCTGCTGCTGGCTTTGGCCCGGATCTGCTTGCTTTGCCGAGATCATCAGAAGTGTTGATCAAAGCAAATCACAATGCTTTCCCATAGGAAAGCATTGGATTGGCCGAGACTGTCAAGGAGGCAGATCGGGGCAGAGCCAGGCCAAGTCAAACACAGCCCTGGCCAATCAGCATCTCCTCTGTGTTCAGTGTCTCAACGCAGAGGAAAGCACAATCCAGGAAGCCCCTCTAGTAGCCATCTGAGAAGAGGCCAGTGAAGTTATCCCAAGGCTGTAATGTAAACGTATTTTCTCTGCAAAGACAGTGTTTACTGCAAAAAGCCGTAGTTGTTCTGGTGACTATAGTGTCCCTTTTACTATCCTGGTGCTAGTGGCACTGATTTAAGGGAGATTTTTTTCAGAACTAAGTTGACTGTTCACAAACAGCCATCAGGTAAGTGATCCATATTCATGCAAAGTTTTAAAGTTGCAGGTGCACAGATTTGCTGTACCTAAAAAAATCACTAACCCATATTCTGGATATTTGTCATAAAGATCTTAACTCATAAACAGTGCAGTGTAACTTTAAATTAAATATACAGCAGTTTAAGAATCACTCTTTAAATAATAAAAAAAAAAACACGCTAAGCACAGTTTTATCCAGCCTTCAATTTATTAAAAGGACACTATAGTCACCAAAACAATTTCAGCTTAAAGTGGCACTGTCACCATTTGGTCAAATTTGCAAAGACCACTGATGGTGACATCACCGCTGGTGGTCCGGTGGCCGAGAGGACAGGTAAAGGTGAGTTTACTTACCTGAACCTTTCCTTAGCAAGCATCGCCATCTTGGCCTGGTGCGGTCCTCCTCAGCGCGGACTTTATTACTGTACTCTTGTGCTTACACAAGAGTACAGCATTGAGATCTATGAAACTCCATAGATGGATCCACGATAGATACAGCCAATTTCTTGCAGCCATCACTGAAGACTTAAGAGGAGAAATACAGAGACTAGAGACAGAGATAATTGTGCTCTGTATATCTCTTGAAAGGGTTGGAATGTCAGTGAAAGTCCAACACAGTCATAATTAGTATTTCATAAAGATTCTATCTTTTAAGAAATACAAAATTTTATGGGGGAGATGACAGTGCAGCTTTAATGAAGCATTTTTGGTGTATAGATCATGTCTCTGCAGTCTCACTGCGTGATCTATACACTAAAACTGCTTCATTAAGGTAAAGTTGCTTTGGTGACTATAGTGTCCCTTTAATAATCTGGGACTATTTTTATATAAAATAAAAAACAGATTGAACAGTCTGTGTCATCAGGGAGATAGGGTCAGGGATATGCAGAGATTGAGAAAAAATAAAAGAATGATGATTGGACTTGTTTTCTTTATAAGAGATAAAAGAGATCTTGATTTTTTTTTCTTCACGAGTATACATGCCTTAAGAAATAGACTTCTTAGATTCTCAGATATATTTTTAAAGTCATCACTACAGCAGCAAAGTACATACACAGCGATCATGAGGTGAAGGAATAGAGAGTTTGGGTCAGCATTGAAAGAGCTGAAAAAAGAAACAAAAAGAAGGAAAAAAATAAGTACAATGCCCTATCCCTGCTGTGTTCTAGTTAAGGGTGAGCTGATTGTGCTACAATTCTTACCACCTCTCCCAAACAATTGGTACACAGGTTTTCTGTAACTTAAAAAAACACTAATCCTTACTCTGGATATTTGTAATAAAAATCTTTTAACTCATAAACTGGGCAGTACACCTTTAAATTGTGTAAAATGTAGTTTAGGAATTCATCTTTAAAACCCATGCTAAATGCAGTTCTAGTCAGCCTTGAATTTATTAATAATCTGGGGCAGAAGCACTCCTGTCACATAGAATACCAGAACCAATAATCTGATTTTTTTTTTTTTTTAATATTATTCATCATTACTTTCCTTTGACTTGCTATGTTTAATTTCCCATTGCACATGAAAAAAAAGGCTATTTTGCTGCTGTATAAACAATTTAGAAAGATAAGATTATTATAAAAAGGTCTCTGAGAAACGAGTCTCTTATTAAAACATATTATTCAGACTTCAGGTCATATTTTACCCATAAAAAGATCTTAATCAGAAAATAAGAAAAAAAATAAAAAATAAAGAAAAGGGGGGGGGGGGGGGGAAGAGTCACTAAACTGGCTCAACATGCCCAATTGCATTAGGCAATTCAAATGCTACTGAAGCCCATGGAACAACGCAGTAGGAGGAGTGGGCCTTGACAGAGCCAGGAAGTGGGCAGGTGCTAGTGTTTGGGGGTTGGATTAGTTTAATGGAGCTTGGGGGCGGAGACAGGGAGTATAAAGAGCAGCCATTTTAGAATAGGGGCCATTTTAATCAGAGCCTTTCTTACCTGTAAATTGTGTCAGGTCGGCGAGGTTCTTTTTCTTTGTCGTTTCTGCAGGATTATGGCGTCGCTAGATGAGATTCTGGATGGTGTTCGGGCAGCGGTGAAGGACAGAGGACTGGATTGGCTTCATCAGCAGTTGGGGACTGCCGGGCCTGCTCCTGCGGTACCGGCCCGTCGACCGGCAAGGAGGACGAGACCACCTCAGCGTTTGAGCCCGGGCGCTGGGCCTGCAGCGCGGCGGCGGAGGAGCCCTTCAGCGGGAAGTGGGGTGACCGACGGTCCGGGTGAGCCCCGGTCAACAGAGCCAGGCAGGCGCACGGCTCGCTCCGGTGGGCGCGGCAGCGGCCTGGCGAGGACGGCCGCGCAGCGCATGGTGGCGGATGGATCTAAGCCACGCGGTTCCGCGGCTGGCAGGAGGAACGGTCCGGGCGGATCTCGGAAGACGGCCGGGACGGAGGCCAGGCTGGCTGGGAGACATGTGAGCGGCGGCACAAAACGGACACGTCCCGGTGAGTCAGCCACTAGTGCGAATGCTGGAGGGCAGGGGTGTGATGGTGATGGCGGATGTATGACGGCTCCTCAAGCTGTGGGGGGAGGCCAGGACAGCAGTGTGAGGGCAGGGACGTCTCAGGCTGAGGCAGGTCAGGGAGACAGAGGCAGGGACAAGGGGACCTCACAAGAAGCGAGTAGGTCTGGGCACACGGCAGGCTGCCAGGATAGCGGAGATGAATCGGACATGGGGCAGACGGCCGAGGAGAGGCCAGGCTCGGCACTGACAGTTGAGGGACAGGGTGCTCAAACTGTTAAGCTGGTTAGGGATGTCAGCGGAAGGCGGGAGGGCCCATCTGGCCGCTCCCAGGGTCAGCTTCACGACAGGGAGGCCTCAGGGAGTGAGTGGAGAGCAGAACGACGCTTCTCTGGCGTCAGGCGCAGCGTTTCGAAGAGCAGAGCAAGGAGTTCAGGGAGCAGGGAAGGATCACCTGCGCGGAGCGGGTGCAGCTTAGCAGGCTCATGTTGCAGGAGGCGTGATTCCAGGGATAGCATGAGGAGGAGTCAGCGGAGAAGATCGGGTTCGCCGGGAGAGAGGCTCAGTGATCGGTGGAGGGGATCATCTCGTGAGGGCAGTCGCCCTGCGAGACGCAGCGTTGCGGAGGAGGATTGGGAGGAACGTAGGGAGGAAAGGCGGGTGAGGAAGGTTCAGGACAGACTACCCAGATTTCCTTCTCCCTACAGGTCTCGGAGCAATACCCCTACGGTCTCGAGGCGAGTCCAGGCAGATGGGAGTCGGCGACAACGGGATTCTCCGGTGCCTGAAAAGGTGGACGGAAGGACAGCGCCTCTGCAGCCAGTTACGGCCAGAGGTTCGAGTGGTGAGTTCGCACACACACGACACCCAGGACAGTTGTTAAATGATTTAAGAACATTCTTAGATTCTTGGTCTGGGAAAGAGGGGTCGCCTGCGCAGTTCGGGAAGGTGTGGGCACGTGAGAGTAGCCGGGACATAGCTACAGGGCTCGGGGTTACACAGCTGTCCGTGCATGGCGGAGGTGAGTCCGGAGCCGGGGCTGACGTGTCTGGGTTGGAAGGAGGGGGCGAAGAGCGGGAGGTAGGTGATGTCCCGGATGCGGCGCGGCAGAATGTGCACGTGTCCTTCGCGGGCCCCCTCGGATGTCATTTAAAAATAGAAGTGAAGGAGAAGATATGGAAAGGTGAGTTTGTGGAGATATTTTCCCTCCTTCCCCTAGAGGAGTTTTTAGACTTGAAGGAGGAGGATAAGAAGGATGCTAAAAAGGAGGAAGAGGAGAAAAGGCGGAGGTATCGCAAGATACCTAAGACCTTTGGGAATTGGTTGAGGGCCTTCTGCATTCTAGCTAGCGTAATCGGGGAGAAGGCGCCGGGGCGTTGCTCAGAACTATTTTGTTATTTGGACGGGATAGGTGACGCGTACCGAACCTACGGAGGTTTGGCTTGGTGGAGGTACGACGAACAATTTCGTCAGCGGCTGGCAGCGAATGCGAGCATGCGGTGGGACCAAATGGACCTGCCGTTATGGATGCGCCTTATGATGGCCCAGAAGGCGGCGCCCTTTCCTGGGGCAGCCGGCACGGCTTCAGGGGCCGGGTCGGCTGGGCAAAAGAAAGGTTTCTGTTGGATGTTCAACGAAGGACATTGCAAATGGGGAAATAATTGCAGGTTCCGGCACGAATGCTCAGGCTGCGGGGGGTCCCACGGTGTCAACCGTTGTTTCAAAAAGGGTAAGTCTGGCGGGGGAAGCGGGCCCGCAGGGGCGGCAGCCACCGCAGCTCCCGTTGGGAGCGTCTCCGGTGAAAATAGACGCGATGTTGCCTTGGCTAAGGCGATACGTTAACAAGGAAGATGCTATTTTCTTGTGGCAGGGTTTTCGGGAAGGGTTCTTTATTCCCTACGTAGTTAGGGGACCTGGTACGTTATGTGGGAATCTTAAGTCAGTGCGGGAACACCCAGAGGTGGTGAGGGACAAGCTAAGTAAGGAAGTGCAACTGGGGAGGATGGCAGGGCCGTTCTCGGCACCGCCATTGCCCGATTTGCGAATATCCCCGTTGGGCGTGGTCCCCAAGAAGGAGGCAGGCAAATTCAGGTTGATTCACCATTTATCGTACCCAAAAGGGGCTTCGGTGAATGATGACATCGACACGGCTCTTAGCTCCGTCTCTTATACATCATTTGACAAGGCAGTCGAGTTGGTTCGGAGGCTGGGGCATGGTGCACTGATGGCAAAGGTGGATGTGGAAGCGGCATTTCGACTGCTCCCGATACACCCGGACTGCCATCATCTGCTCGGGTGTTGTTTTGAAGGGGAATATTTTGTTGATCTGTGCCTGCCTATGGGGTGTTCGATCTCGTGCGCCTATTTCGAGAAGTTTAGTACCTTCTTGGAGTGGGTTGTGCGGACGGAATCGGCGGAGGGTGCGGTGGTGCATTACCTAGATGATTTTCTTTGCGTGGGCCCGAGGGATTCGGACCGCTGCAAACAGATATTGGACGTGTTTCAGTGGGTGGCGCATAAAGTAGGGGTCCCCTTGGCGGAGGACCAATTGTCACGGCTGCGGGAGCTAGTGGCCACGGTAGGGAGGGCCAAGAAAGTGACACTGCGAGGGCTCCAATCGCTGGTGGGGAGCCTTAATTTCGCGTGCCGGGTCATACCCATGGGGAGGGTTTTCTGTAGGCGCCTCGCGCAAGCTACGAGTAAGGTGCGGCTGCCGTCGCATTACATTAGGGTTTCGGCGGATATGAAGGCAGATTTAATGGTGTGGGACCGGTTCTTGCAGGATTTTAACGGAACGGTGATTTTTCGAGAGCCGGCGGCATCGGGGGAGGTTGTTGGTTTATACACCGACGCTTCTGGCAGCGTAGGCTTTGGGGCTTACCTGGGGGGTCACTGGTGCGCTGAGCCATGGCCGGAGGCCTGGAGGCAAAGCTCGCTGATTAAAAATCTGGCGTTTCTGGAGCTATTCCCGGTAGTGGTAGCGGTGTGTTTATGGGGACGGGTGTTATCCAACAAGCATATTATATTTCACTCAGATAACATGGCGGTCGTACAGGCGATCAATAGTTTGTCGGCGTCGTCCCCCCCTGTTTTGTGTTTGCTGCGGCGTTTTGTCCTTCTTTGTATGTCTTCTAATTTGGTGTTTAGGGCTAGGCACATCCCTGGTATGTTGAATGTGGTAGCTGATGCGCTTTCTCGTTTTCAGTGGGAACGATTTCGGGAAGCGGCGCCGGAAGCTTTGGCACAGGGGCAGGCTTGCCCTGGCGAGATGTGGCAGCTCGGGACCGCATGCTTGGGGAGTGTATAAAGAATTCTCTTGCGCCGAGCACGTGGTCCGGCTATGTCAAGGTGTGGAAAGAATGGGACGAGGCGGTACAGCAGGTAGGGGGTGACAGTTCGCAAGGGCAGAGGGTGGACGTGCTGTTGTGGGTACTGTGTCGCTTGTTTGCTAAACAAGCGTCGCCGGCCGTGATAGATAGGTGCATGTCCGCCATGGCGTTTTTGTTCAAGTTCAACGGGTGGGAGGACATTACGAAGAATTTTCTAATACGCCAGGCTTTGAAGGGCTTTAAGAAGGGTAAGAAGCTCGCGGACCCGAGGCGACCGGTGTCGTTTTCGGTTTTGCAAAACCTGTTAAGTGTGTTGATTGATTTGTGTAATTCCCCTTTCGAAGTGACACTATTTTCCGGGGCGTTTGTCTGGGCGTTTTTTGGGGCTTTTCGCATTAGTGAGCTGGTGAGTGCCAACAAGTTGGGGAACGGCGGTTTAATGTTCAAGGACGTGGTCGTGGGTATTGATCAGGTGCAGATATGGCTGCGCCGGTCTAAAACGGACGTGTACGGCAAGGGCCATGCGGTGGTACTGTATGAGTTGCCAGGATCAGAGGCTTGCCCGGTGGCTTGTGGCAAAAGGTACTGTGAGGTGCGGCCAGAAGGTAAGTGTTGTTTCTTTTTACACGCCGATGGTTCAGCGTTGTCGAGATTTCAGTTTCTGCGGATTTTTCGAATGGGTCTGCAGAGAATGGGTTTAGAGCCGAGTCAATTCGGGACGCACTCCTTTCGCATTGGGGCAGCGACGGAAGCTGCGCGTTTAGGTCTGGGGGACGAGAAGATCAAGCAAATTGGGAGGTGGGAGTCCGTGCGATTCCGCTCGTATGTAAGGCCTGATATGTTGGTGTAATTGCTAGGGTGCAAGTATCTGGGGATGGGGACGTTGCCTTTTTCTGCCACTAACTTTGTCTCTTTTCAGGTTTGAAAGTTTGGTTGCTGGGCCACTCGTATGTGTACTGGGCGGAGAAGAGGGCCGCAGTTCGCAGAAGCGGATCACAGCTGGGCTTTCCTTTGGAACGAGTGACTCTATGTTGGTTTGGTTTCAGGGGGGCAAGTTGGCAGAGTTTGTGTAATTTTTTGTTTCAGAAAGTGGTTGGAGGGTCGGTCCCGGATGTGGTATTGATTCATGGAGGAGGGAACGACCTAGGTGGGATTCCACAAAGGGAATTGGTGAGAAGGATGAAAAGGGATGTGGATCGGCTGAGGGAGCTGGTTCCTGGCGTGGTGGTGGTGTGGTCTGAAATGGTGCCACGTTTTGCGTGGCGGCACGCCAGGGACCCGGCTGCAATAGCTCGATCGAGGGGTAAGGTGAATAAGATGATGTCAGTTTTCATTAGACGTTCTGGGGGCGTAGTGGTGCGTCACAGAGAGTTGGAGGGCATGTTACCTGGGTATTTCAGGAGGGACGGTGTACACCTGTCAGATGTGGGGAACGATTTGTTGAACCTTGGGTTCCACGAAGGTATTGAGCAGGCCCTGTTTAGGTGTGGTGGGGGTCGCACATGCGCTTAAGGAGGTCAAGCCATGTGCTGTGGCGGAACAGGGCATAGTAGAAATTGGAATTTGGCGTAGAGTTTGGACTGGACAGGCCGAGGTGTAGGCCTGATGGAATTAAGGACTGGTTGGTTCTAGCTCTTCGGTGGCGACGAACCTGTGGGTGTAGGGGTGTCTGAGGTACACCCCTACAGTTAACAATATGATGTGGGGCCTCTTTGGTAGGCCGTGTTTCAAGTGAATTGTTATTTGTTATATATTGTTCAATTGGTGGGGTCATTGTCAGGGGTACTGTGTGGGGGGTATAGTAAGTTAATGTATAGTTGGACAATGACCCCAAATTATGTTAATTTAGGATAATTTAATTAATAATTTAATTAATAAAAGCTGTGGACTTTATACTCCAACAGAATTAACTGTGTCCGTGTCTTATTCAGTTTAAGGTTATAGTACATACGAATATCGTCTGTACAAAGGTTTATATAAAAGTTTAGCACATGCCGAATAACGTCTGTGCAAATGTCATGAAGCCCATGGAACAACGCAGTAGGAGGAGTGGGCCTTGACAGAGCCAGGAAGTGGGCAGGTGCTAGTGTTTGGGGGTTGGATTAGTTTAATGGATCTTGGGGGCGGAGACAGGGAGTATAAAGAGCAGCCATTTTAGAATAGGGGCCATTTTAATCAGAGCCTTTCTTACCTGTAAATTGTCCCACCCACCCTCCCTTGGGTTAACAGTTCCGTTTCAGTCACAGCGGCGGAACAGGGCATAGTAGAAATTGGAATTTGGCGTAGAGTTTGGACTGGACAGGCCGAGGTGTAGGCCTGATGGAATTAAGGACTGGTTGGTTCTAGCTCTTCGGTGGCGACGAACCTGTGGGTGTAGGGGTGTCTGAGGTACACCCCTACAGTTAACAATATGATGTGGGGCCTCTTTGGTAGGCCGTGTTTCAAGTGAATTGTTATTTGTTATATATTGTTCAATTGGTGGGGTCATTGTCAGGGGTACTGTGTGGGGGGTATAGTAAGTTAATGTATAGTTGGACAATGACCCCAAATTATGTTAATTTAGGATAATTTAATTAATAATTTAATTAATAAAAGCTGTGGACTTTATACTCCAACAGAATTAACTGTGTCCGTGTCTTATTCAGTTTAAGGTTATAGTACATACGAATATCGTCTGTACAAAGGTTTATATAAAAGTTTAGCACATGCCGAATAACGTCTGTGCAAATGTCAAGTTCATTAACTACTAGAAAACAAACAGACTCAATTTTATTAACTCTAAACACTAAAGAGACGCACACTATGAATTGCAAATGCAAAAGATCTCAAGGGGTAAATGAAGAGTGGGTGAAAATAAGAATTAGAATAAATTAGAATATCTACATGTTCTAAAGAGGAGACATTACTCCGTTTTGTACATGGGTGTGTCTGATAAAAGCTTACGGTTTGTGAGTGTTAGAGTAAAACTTGTACATTGACCAAACTTGTTTCTTACACAGGGGACAGTAAGGCTTGTCAACGCCGGGATACTTTATAGAATCAGCTATTCGTTTGATCTCAAGCCAGTCCAGATAGATCCACACGTCCCATGGTGCTTTGCCAGTCTTAAAGGGGAACTGTCAATTTTCTAGAAATCACTCAATTGAAAAACATTGAAAATCACCCATAACTTGTTTAACCCCTTAAGGACACATGACATGTGTGACACGTCATGCTTCCCTTTTATTCCAGAAGTTTGGTCCTTAAGGGGTTAAACTGCCTTTTATGCTATATTACTTTTTCTTTTAAATATATTGTATTTTAAATGTTAAGGGACACCAAGTTCAGTCCAGGCACTGGCATATTTGGAAGATTCTTTTTTTTCTCCTCATTTGTATTTTTTTTTTTTTTTTTTACCAATGTCACAAGCAGTTTTGTAATTCTTACTATGCTAATAAACGTTATGTTTTAATTCATGGTACTATGAGTTTGTACTAAAGTTTTCTTTTGTTGTCAGTCCAGGCAGAGCCAAGGCACACATTACATTGGAGACAGAGAAAAAAAAACATCGTTTTGGTTTTTCTGTTTCTCCTCCTCGCTCTATGGAAAGGGCAGACATAATTGTGAGAGGAAGCCATGGTGGAGGCACTCCATTCCAAGTTAGAATAGTGTGAATTTCTACAATACATTTTCTGTGCAGACCTAACAAATACATATTTCTTAAATATTGGGCATAAGTAAACTAAATATTAAAAATTCTGGAAGTGAGAATATCCCTCATCCTGGCTAAGCACCCTGGATGTGGAAATCTACCGTTGGCCTCCTGTGATGTAGATTATACAGAAGGATACAGAGGAAACAGATTTTTGTTAGCAAAGATGCAGGCTCACATTCTATCTGATGTCTGTACTTTTCATAGTGAAACATTTTGCAGCCCCTTTAAAAAAAAAAAAAAAAAAGTAAGTAATAGAATTACAGATATGTTTAACTAAAATGTGGAGGCCACTCTGTGTGTCATATTTCACTCAGTACCCACTAGGTCTCCCTCTCAGACTAGATGGCAACCACTGACAATAAGACCTGTTCCAAAAAAATAATATTCCTTTGTTTTATAGAGAATATAAGTCAGTGTTTACATTGCATGGTTAAACACACCACTCGTGGCCAGAGCTGGATTAAAGTTGCCCATGGCCCCTGCTAGAGCTCTGGACTCTTTTTCTGTTGACTGGGTGTTGTGGGTGTGAGAGTAGTGACTGAGTGTTGTGTGTGGAGGACGATGAGGGCTGTATGGAGAAGGCTGAGTGTGTCTGTGTATGCTGGATGAGTGTCATGTGTGTGGTGGCTGAACTGTGTGAGTGTTGTGTAAGTTTTGCCCCACCCCCGCTTACCTTCCCTAGAGGTCCAGAGGAGGATGAGCTTGATCTTTGGTGGTCTGGTGGAGGTTCATAGGCTGTATCAATATCAGGTACAGATCACTTAGTGTGCCCTAATAGTTTTGATGCTCACGCCACGCTGGAGGAACATGAGAGGGCTCCTTAAGTGGTTTGCACCTGATTTTGGTACAGAACACAATGCTCCCTTGGTAAAGTGAAGGGGAACAGGACCGCACAGGCAGACATTTTGATCTCTGTGCCGGCCTGAATCAAGTCGGAAGTACAGAGCTATAGCGTTAGGAATATATGCTTCTATTCCTAACGCTATCTTAATCCTTTCAATGATAGTTAAGACTTCACAAGCGTGAATGTCTTCTGTTCATTTCTACAGGTACATTTCTCCTATGCACAATATTGCATTCAGCCTCTCTGTCAAAATGAATGCAATGTCAGAGTGGCAAGGAGAGAAAAACAATACCTTTTTTCCCTTCTGTTTTTAGAATGAACTAACCTTTTTTTTTTCCAGAATTTCCCTTCCAAGAAAAAAATGTATATTTCGAAATTGGAATACCGTATATTTCGCTCCATAAGACGCGCCACACCATAAGACGCACCTAGTTTTTAGAGGAGGAAACCCAGAAGAAGAAAAAATATTCTGAACAAACTGTCCCATAGCAGTTGCGAATGAATATCAGCTGACAGCTGCTGGAGGTCAATCGAATTAAGGTTCTTCCTGAGTTGAGGGGGGTTAGGCTGAGGTTGTTGGGTGAGGGGGTATTCGAGAGCAAATGATAAGAGGTGGTTGTTAGAGATCTTAGACACTGTACATGCATAAGCGAAAATGAGGTCGAGGGTATTGCCAGCTACATGGGTGGGAGAATTAGCCCACTGCGATATCCCAAAGGGAGGAAGTAATTTAGAGGCTGCTAAGGTCAGGGGTGGGTTAATTGGAATATTGAAGTTCCTGAGAATTAGGGATGGTATGTTAGAGGAGAGGAAGTAGGGTAGCCAGGCAGCAAAGTGATAAATAACGTCAATGTTAGCAGAGAAGGATTTGAAAAGGCGAATCGAATGGATTTAAAATGATGAGAATAAGAGGGAAGGGGGGGTAGAGGTTTGAAGGAGCAGTGAGGCGAGAGTAGAAACCCTACACCACCACCTTTACATTCAGAGTGTCTTGGGTTGTGGGTGAGTTGGAGGCCACCAAAAGATAAAGATGCAGGGGTAGCAGTGTCAGAGGGGTAGAGCCAGGTTTCTGTTAAGGCTAGTAAGTTTAGGGAACAAGTGATGAAGTGGTGGACAGCAGTAGCATGATGCAGCCATAAATTCTTGTGGTTCCTTACAAAACCACTCCCTCCCCAAATGCACACTAGCACGACCAAATGCACGCACACATTCAGATATACCCACTCCGATGCACTTTCTTGTACATTCCCCCACTCACAGATATGAAATTTCACATACAGTAAAAAACCACTGTCACACATATACACAGACAGACACACGCTGCCATATACAAGCATAGTCAGTACACACAGATCCACATATACACAAACAGACAAAGATACACACAGCCATACACAAACACACAGATATATACTGCCACACATATATAAAGACTGACAAACACAGATACAGAAAAAAATATTACACTGAGTTCTATTTAGCCACCCTCCTCTTTGCCTACCTTTGGGAATCCTTTGGGACATTGAGATGCTCTGGGTCTCCAAGAAGTGCAGGGATTCTCTTCCCTCCCATGCAGCTTCAATCTCATGCCAGGAGGAAGTGATCTGACATCACCTCCTCCCAATGATGCTGGGCAGGAGAGTAATGAGGGCTATCAATACAGCCCATGAAGAGGTTCTCTGAGGTTCAGCTAGGGGACATATGTATATTTCCCCAACCAGATTGCTTAGCACTTGCAGGCCCCACGGCACAGCCAGGCCCCTTGATGAAGTACCAACTGTGCTTGTTGGTTGTGGCCCAGTGGCCCAAGCACCTTACAAATGTATGGGCCACACAAACCCCTTTCATCCTGATGCCGTAGCATGGCAAGAAGTATTTAAAGGGACACTTCACTCCCCAAATACAAGATAAATACAAATCACTGTTTGGTAGATATACCCCAAATGAAAACTTGCAATCATGGAATTGTGCATTTTCCATTGGTGGTATATATAAAAATAGCTTGCAAAACCTGCAGATCTCTTGTCTGCTGCCTTCCCCTTTTAACACCACCCAGACTTTCTGTGGCTGTCCAATCACAGACTTCCCAATGCAGCTCTATGGGAAGTCTTTACAAGGCAGTTGCTCTGAGCAATTGTTGCCTCTTGAGTTCAGCTGCATTGAGCTAATGAAACCAGGAAGTAGCAGGAGCAGTTGTCTCCTTTAAAGCCAAAAGGTATGTAACCAGTATAATGTATAAAAGTGTCAATTTCTACTGAAATCTGCACTTTTTGGAAAATTAAAAATAGGACACACTCTTCACACATATAGCTTTTCAGCAAGCTGAATTGCTTTAGGGTTCTGACGTGTCCCTTTAAATGCAACCACATGATCAGAACTAAAGGCAAAATGATGGCAAATTCCTTCATCAAATGTAGCTTGGTACATCGTATGAGGTAGCCTTGAGTAAACTTTTTCTCTGAGCACTGACCCTGAGGGATCATCCAGCAATAATATAAGGAAGGGAACAAATGGACAAAATATATATATTTTTTAAAACTATCCTAGTATATAGTTAATATCTCTCTCTCTCCTCGGTTATGGTTAGAGACTGCTTCCTGGTCCAGTGTGAGGATTAAAGTAATACATTGTTTCTGCTGTGCCAGATAAGGGGTGAATGAACGCAGATCATGACAAGTCCACCTTTAGCTCACTACTCCCTGCAGCGGTGAGTGCAATTGGATTATTTAAAATTTTATTTGAGAGAAAATGCTACTCACTATATTACAGTATTAATATATATTGACATTCTTAAAAATGTCTTGTTACTGATGTAATCGACTCTCTAGCCTCCATTATATTTTGTTCTTCAGTAATGGCCTGTGGTATGAAAGTTGACATATCTAGCGTGCAGATAAGGAGTTAAGTCCTGTCATATTTATCTACCTTTTAATAACGCTTGAATGTAATGTCTCTAGAATATACACACACACTTCTCTAAAAATTAAACAATTGAATAAAACATTGAAACAGAGTTGAGAATGAGAAAGAAGAGAGATTTATCAAATGTTTCTCCTGCAGTTTTCTCAACGGGAAGCTAGCATTAGCGGACAATCTTAGCCTATCACTGGCGCCAAGTCTGAGGGTCTCTCAATGAAGCTGGAAGAAGAGGGGCAGAGGTGACAGTTTAACCCCTTAATGTAAGATGGTGTCTGGAACCTCAAGGCACCATAACAACTTCAATGAGCGGTTGGCCAAAAGAAGAGGGGACAGGAGCCATCTACACAGCTACGCATTCATTTGTAAATGGTTTACCCCTCAAGGTAAGCTGGTGTCCAGGACCTCCAGTTACCATAACAAGTTCAAAGAGCTGTTTGCCTAAAGAAAAGGGGCGGAGAGGACAGGAACCACCTACACAACTGCACATCTATTGGTTAATGTTTTAACTGGTTGAGCGGTTATGATGCCGTGAGGGTTCAAGATGCTCAGGACAAAGTAAAATACAGCAGTGTAGATTTCTAGATTTAATATTGTTTTTCAGATCTCCCGCATATTTGTTAGACATAGGGGATAAATAAACATAATTTCCCAGGAAGTGAGTGTTCCCCTTTAAAGAAAACTTAAAAGAATTTAAATGAATTAGCTGATCATTTTCAGTTGTTTAGGTTGGTTTTCTTTTATAATATATTTGCATTTTCTGCATTACCTGTCTTTAGTGCAGTGAACACATTCACCATGGCCCACATAACTATATTTTGTATTTTATTTTTTTTGAGCCAAGGCTTTTTAGCTTGTTCTGTATGTGTTGTACTAATAACAAATATGAATTCAGTGAATCCGTGCAATCACCTCACTTCTTATCTAAACTAGATGTCACTTTGACACCTATTTCTTAATATTTTTGACAAATGCTTCTTCCCTTAGTTGTAACATGACGTTTACCAAGATATTTTTTTGACACAGTAGAGAACGATTTATATGTTGAAACCTTTTCCAATGTTATATACATATAAATCACAATGCATAGCCCAATTATTTACACAGTGAATAAAAGAACATCTACATTTTTATCAAACTGCTATAAAAACAATAATGGGGGGGTGGGCCAGTGACAAAAATGTGTCAATAGAGATGTAAGGACAAAGCTCTAGAAAACGTGGAATGTCAGCCCTGAAGATGTACACAACGATGGCACCGAACATTTCCCCACGCAAAGAACACCACTGAAGTCCAAATGCGTTGGTACATGTTTACACAGTCATTTGGCCAGATCTATGACCAATGCAAACCTCTTCGAAAGGATTGCAAATTGGATAAACTGAAGTAAATTGACAAATAAGAAAATAAGAGAGGATCTCCCAAACAAGAGATTATATTGCCTAATGATCGATTATCTGACTTATGGTGGTAACGTTTTAAGAGCTGATCTAGTTTGTAAGATTCTCTCTTCTTTTTTTCCTTTTTTGTCAATTTACTCTGGGTTATGTCCTATTTTACCTACCTAGTCCATTTTTTTTTGCATCAGTGGCTCAGCATTTTGTATGTTTAGCTACTGTAGCAACTGTTTTTCTATAAATTGAGGAATACTGCATAAGTGAGAGGCATGCTCGTTTTTATTCTCAAGCAAATGACCTCACAAATATATACAAATTAGATTGTATAATTCATTTTGGGATAGCCAAGTTCCACACGTGGGCAGAGGAATAGGTTTGCAAATTATCTGAATTTCCTGATATTTCACCATGCGACAAACAGACACGCATACACAGCAACATTGTAAGAATAGCAGATTGCATGCGTGTTATTTGTAAGAACAAGATGAGAACTTGAATACATGCATGGATCATCACAGGAAGATGTCTTCACCAGTACCCAGAAATGTATTGTAGACATACCTTGTTTGGACACCAGCTCAAACGTGTGAAAACTCTTCATTAAAAGAAAATGAGTTAACATGAAATACGAACCCTAAAAGTTCTGAAAGTTTTTCATAACACCAACCTGCGAAGGGTTAACATATGAAAGGAAATGTTTCACTCCATAAGAATAGCGCAGTAGAATATATATGTGGTAAGTACATACAAAGCCCAAGGACTATTTAGACCTTTAAGTCATGCATCGTCTTAATCAGAATGACATCTGGTTTGAGGTCTTTTTGAGTCAGTGAATAAGAGTTTAGATCTTTTTCAACAGAGTCATCATTACCATTTCCAATTTATTTGTCTTTGTTTCATCTTAAGAATCTTAAAGGCTATTTGCGAAAAAAAAAATAGGTCTTAAAACAATAATTTAGTAAATAAAAGTTCAGCAATGAAAATACATCAATGTAATTCTAATCAGATCATCTAATAGATCAAGAATACGTCTTAACCACCGTGATTATGGGAAAAGTTAATAATCTTATGTCACCACAAACAATGCAGCTCAGTCAATTTTCAGTATTTCAGAAAGATACAATCTTTAAAATATACTGATCCTGAATTTCACGGAATCCAAAAATACCATGAGACATACTAGATGGTGGCAGCCATGAGGGATAATTTCAGGTACAACTACCTTCCCTGCATCCAGCGGCCACCACACCGTCACTTCCGAGGGCCTTTACAAAATATGTGAAGACCCACTGAAAGTGAGAGTTCTGATTTAAAGAAACACTACAGGCAGGAGTTGAAAATGTATTTTCCTTTTTCTAACTGCACTTTGGAGATAATCTTCAAAGACCAATTACATGTCAGTACTGTGATAATAGCAAGAAAGTTCTCCAATCCTTGGTCTGGTGGCAAATTAAAAATAAAAGACATCTCAGAATGTTCCTTATTTGGTATAAATGCTAAGAACGGGCATCTCTGCAGCAATATTTCCACTAAAAAATAGTGCCGGAGACTTGAAACTTTTGGTTTTTGCATTTGCAGTCCCTCGTCAGTGATGTCGAAGGTGACGAAGCAGCGACCCAGCGCCGAGGGACATCGGGGCAGTGATCAGGTAAGTAAATAAGGAGTTTAGAGCTTTTCACAGAGGGGGGCGTGAGGGAGGGGGAAGGCAGAGGGAGCTATAGTTCTAGGAATTCGTGGTATTCGTGGCACTATAGTATCCCTTTAAGTTCCGTGCCAATTGGGTGAACGCATTTTGGTACTCTATACCCCAAGGGCCAGTGTCATAGGTATCCCAGAACCCAGAACCAAATTATGGGAATCAAGTGTAGTACTTTTATCTTCCTAACATCTTGAAGAAAAAGAAAAACATACAGTGAGCTTTTAGTATATGTGTTTTTATTTTAGCCACTGGGACTTTATGTTCCTGAAAGCCAGATTGATACCTTGTGCAATATCAAACTCACAACCTTGAAACTGAAATTTGTCTTTCTGAATGTAAACGTAGTATACACACCTGTGAACAATGGCCAATGATACTACAAAAGCACATTTAGTGAACAATTGAACTAGATGATTTTTAATACAATTGTGCAAATGTATGAGAATTTTGCGGTTTGATTGGGCCTTTGGATTTCTATATTATAATTTAGAAAAAGGAAAGGCCAACTAGAATTTGATCTACTGGAAAGCATAATGGAGAACATAGCTGTTCGATTTGTAAAATGAAATCAGTGACATACTGTAATGAAAAGTAACTTTTAATAAAGGCCTTTTTAATAAACAATGCCATTGCTTTTTAATATGCGCCACAAACAAAAAACAGCATGCAGATGGTCTCGCACAAGCTATAACTTTCTGTATCAATTGGAAAGCTTTTACAAAAGACATCCAATCATAATTTAGCAATGCACTTTCAGAATTTAATTCACGCCACACAGCGAAAACGATATTAAATCAACTAATTGCATTCCTTACTAAACACACAAACAGCAGCTATACATCCCCCTTTCCCCTCAAAGGAGAGACAGAGAAAATCTGGAATTTCAATTTAGTAGGCATGTATACATGTAGAGGACAAGATGTATGCTATCTTAAAATCAGCCAATATACTGACTGACAGCTGTCACTAACTAGGATTTGTAATATCCTTTCTTATTCCCTATATTTAACAAACATGCTTGGCAGGTGTAAAGAATACAATCAAAAGGACACAGTTTTAAAATTGAACTCACCATGGTGATTATTCATACCTATGAATAAATGCTTGCTTTTGGCACGAAACGCGTGAGGGGAATAATCTTTGTCTTTAAAGCAGACGGTACACTTTGTTATCCTAGCGTTGGCTCGTTTGTAATTGTAACTTTTCTTAATAAACGCTAAGTTTTATCTTATGGAATGTAATCCTAGAGTGTCAATCCTACAGTGTTGGCATCGTGATTTCTTGTGTAGCTCAAAAAATGCCTGCAACAGCATTAACAGATCAAACCTTGGATAATCGAGCTGGAATATCGGCCATACCTGGCTTCCTACTTTATATGTCTTGGTTCACTATAAACGTCATTGGTGAGAGGACTCCACATGGTCTCAGTGCTGAAGCAGTTCCCACAGAAATAGCACTGGCTGTTCGTTCATGCTCTCTCCCAACCCATACGTGTGCAAACCAGCATTAATGTTCAAGCATGTGCACTGACCTGCTTTCGACATCCAGCCAATTCCATTCACTCCATGAAACGGTTACGTGACAATAAGCAGAAGTGCTGAGTACATGAACAGCACTTCCATGTTTAATCTTACTCAGTGTTCAAAATCTATGGGGATTGAAGGGAATCACGATTTGCTTCATTGATCCCACGGATAGCAACTGGTTGTTTTCAGATACGTTGTTTTTTTATGTAAGTTTCAATTAAAAGTATAAGGATTTCATTTTTTTTCGGATACTGGTTAACATACAAGCCAAAACTTCTCTGGAATTTACACCATTGAATAAGACGTTGAAAATTACCTATAACCTATGTTAACATTTTCTTCATGTATTGCTCTATTTTAAATGTATATTACAGATATATAAATTGACATTGCAATCCGGTTCCATCCTGGCATAGCCAAGGCAGACACTGCATTGAAAAGGAAAGTACTGAAGCATTGTTTCTGGTTTCACTCTGCTCTCAATAGGGATTGCTAAGTGCAAAAGCTATTGGTGGTTCTGTCAAACTCCCCCCTATCCCCCCCAGTCAAACTTCCACCCGAAAAAATCTTTATGAAATACTCACATTGACTGTGTAGCCAGAGCTACAGCTGTCAAGTTTTGTCATTTCCCCCACAGTCACTAGTGATGGCTCTAAGGAAAATGGAATTTTCTATGGCGGCTGGATCCTCACATGATCCTCCATAGAGATCAGTGTTGCACTCTTTTTTGTAGCAGCAGAAGCTAAAGAGGATCCACTGGATGAAGAGGGTGGTGGGTCACGTGGAACCTACCATCCTCTGCGCCACCGCACACCAAGCGCCAAGTTCACCATCAAGGGTCTTTGCAAAATATGCAAAGAGACCAGAAAGTGACAAAGCCACTTTAATTACAGAATAAAGCTCTTCTGAGAACAATGACTGACTGAGAACCACAATAAAGACCTCCAGTTCAGAGAGTAAGGTAAATACATCCAAATTAATGTCTACATTTATAGGAACACTATGGTTAAAAACAAATGTAATTTAACCTTAGTCTGTTTCTGTATATTGTTAGATTATGGGCAGCCTTTGTACAATAAAAAAAAAATTCAAAGGCAATGACATTACACTTACCTATAATCCAATGTGAAAAATGCCTTATTGCATCAGCTGCTCCACCTTCTGTGATATCTTCATCCTTGATGATCTTTGTATAATCCAATGCTTGTCATGGTGAAGCATTTAGGACCTTTGGCACATGTGCAGCAATTGCCCATCCTTCCAATCAGATTCTTCTCATACAGAAGCAGGGAATCTAATCCTCCCTCTATGAGAGTTCAGTGGCGTCATGCTGGGTGTGATGACAGCAAATATGTAGACCTTTGCTTTTTGAATGCCGTAAGGGGCATGTTCTCTGGCAAATGCAAAGTTTATATTTACAGAGAAAATGGACAGCATCTATACACTAACATTACAATGGTGTGGTTCTATTGTTTAGAATGTCCCTTTAAAATTAGTTTCCACACCATAGTTAAATGCAAGAGAGATAAGTCAACAGAATTTAAAAAAACTCTGAAAAGTGACAGTTTCCCTTAAAACAAAATTTTAAAAAACCGAGGGATGATATTTGCCAACTATTCACATTTAAGTATGTGTACCCCATTTTATTCAGTGCACTGTGTAGCATGGCACCAACAGAAAATCTTGTCAAATAGATCCTGAGCAGTACTTCAGTATGAGAACAAGGATCATCACAGCAAAAGGCGACTCAAAGTTACATAGAAAAATGATAAGAAAGTAATGTCAAACATCTTAAGGAACAAAAACATTCTATTACTAAGATAAGCCTGGTTTATCACAAAGCCAAACAGAAAAAAGGACGGTAGCAGAAATACACAGCAGGAAAATGCCCAGACTGAAATGACTACGGAACAAACACAATTTCACATACGTGAAGATGTCCATAATCGACTTCTGTTATAGGCAGGAGATCTGATTTAATCCAGACATGGATAATGCAAATGAAGGTTTGCATCAACACACAAGTGCTTTATTTTGTGCAACATTTCTCAAATACATTCTTCCTTCCCAGTGCTTTCCAAAAAAATGGGTGGGTTCAATAGTCAACCCTTTCAAACCTATAGCCATGCCAAAGGCACAGAGGAAACAAGTTTGACGTGGGCACTCTCAACCTATCACTGGCATCCAAACCAATCCTTCCTAATCGGTATTGTGGACGCAAGAAGAGAGGTAATGCGACAGGCAGCCAGGGACAAAATGTCTGGGTTAAAGGGACACTGTAGGCACCCAGCCCACTTCAGCTCATTATAGTGGTCTGGGTGCAGTGTCCCATCACCCTTAACAAGTAATTATGGCAGTTTTTTTAATAAACTGCAATAATTGCCTGCTAGGCTTAACTCCTCCTCTAGTGGTTGTCTACCAGGCAGCCACTAGAGGGACTTCCGGGTCTTTAGGCGACTTTTGGTCGCCTAAATGATGCTGTACATCCTCACGCTATGCAAGAGGACTTCTAGCATCACCGGAATGGAATCCCCATAGGAAAGCATTGAACAATGCTTTCCTACAGGGAAATCCTAATGCGAGCACGGCCGAGGAGTAAAGGCGGACCCTAACCAGCGCCAACGCGCTGGACCCAGGTAAGTTAAAGAAATGTTTTTTAACCCTTTCTGCACCATGGCGGGGGAGGTGGGGGCTTGATGGCGGGGGATGCTATAGTGCCAGGAAAACAGGTTTATTTTCCTGGCGCTATAGTTTCCCTTCAGACTGTTGAAAAATGGTTAAACCATGTAATTTCAGAGAGCGCCCAGGGACGCCCTTTAAATAACATAGGTATTTATTTGTACGGGGAATCCTTCTTTCATAAAGAGAGGTTATATTTTGGGCTAGCTTCTGCAAACAGAATCCAGTTCTAAATTCTGATAATTCTGACAGGCATATGTATATTACATTCTCTTTAAATGTGAAAGATACTGCTGTTGATAAAGTTGAGGTTAGATGAGGATGTAACTAAAACACAATTAAGTCTTTTCTTTGCATATCAACGGTCACATCTGGAATGAAATGAATTCTAAAATTACATATTACATGAGTAGTTACCTGAAGGAAAAATATACACATGCATATATGGATTAAAAAAAAAAATATATATATATATATATATATATATATATATATATATATATATATATATATATATATATATATATATATATATATATATGCTTCTATTCCAATTGCTTTATATGGTAATCTTTCATTTCAATGTTTAGCAAAAATGATCATATTCTAAATGAGGTCATAAGGTTTCTAGAGAACTAAAAATAAAATCAGAGGGAAAAAAAAAACCCAAAGCCACTTATTTGGGGTAAAAAGATTTTTGTAAGTTTCAGGTTTTATTAAATGTATGTGAAAAAAATGTATGTGTTGTTTTTTAACAAATAACGGTCTTCACACAGTGGCAATCAATGATCCATTAGAAGGGGTCCAAAAGTCCTCTTTTAAAGGATTGTTTAAGAATAAGTGTACTACCGTCAAATGCCACTTAACACGCAGCCTGATAGACCCTTTAGAATGTTAGAGATCAGATTGTTTGTATCTGTACTTTTCAGACAGCAGTTTGACTTTTTCCTTCAATGCTGTGCGGCTCGACCAATAGCGGGTGTTCTTAACCTCACTTTTGTGCCTGCTGCGATGAAGGCTCACTGCTGTAAGTCCCCAACCTGTGAAGAGTATAAACTCTGTTTCTGATGAAAAACAGAGCGATTATATAAAAAGCAAAAAGCTGTTTATTGAGGCACAACTTTTAGAAGTGGAAAAACACAGAAGATGCCATTTGAAAGATGACTTTATACATATTTCACTGCTAATGAATTGGTTACATTAACCCGCATGTTCTTTTCTTAGCCTTTTTGACTTCTCTATCAATTATCAATAACATTTCACCCTTAAAGAACATTCGTGTATAGTAATTACACGTTGGGCAAACATTCACTTAATTCTCCCAATACGATTACATACATTGCTGAACATATTCTATCATTTTTCAGAAAAATAAGCGATGCAAAATACATTAAAGGACCACTATAGTGCCAGGAAAACAAATTCTTTTTCCTGATACTATATAGTCCTTAGGTCCCCCCCACCCTCAGGGCCCCCCCTCCCGCAGGGCTGAAGGGGTTAAAACCTTTTCAGCCACTTACCTTAAAGGACCACTCTAGGCACCCAGACCACTTCAGCTTAATGAAGTGGTCTGGGTCCCAGGTCCATCTAGGATTAACCCATTTTTCTATAAACATAGCAGTTTCAGAGAAACTGCTATGTTTATAAATGGGCTAATCCAGCCTCCAGTGGCTGTCTCGACAGCCGCTAGAGGCGCTTGCGTGCTTCTCACTGTGAATATCACAGTGAGAAGACGCCAGCGTCCATAGGAAAGCATTATGAATGCTTTCCTATGAGACTGGCTGAATGCACGCGCAGCTACTGCCGCGCATGCGCATTCAGCCGAAGAGGCGGAGAGGAGGAGAGCTCCCCGCCCGGCGCTGGAGAAAGGTAAGATTTTAACCCCTTCCTCTCCCCAGAGCCCGGCGGGAGTGGGTCCCTGAGGGTGGGGGCACCCTCAGGGCACTATAGTGCCAGGACAACGAGTATGTTTTCCTGGCACTATAGTGGTCCTTTAATCCAGCGCTGGGCTCCCTCAGCACTGGTGACCTCTCCTCCCCCTCCGACGTCAGCTCCCGAATTACTCAATGCTTTCCTATGGACGTTCTGGTGCTCAATGCGATTTCCACATTGAGCATCATGGAAGCGCCTCTAGCGGCTGTCAGGAAGACAGCCACTAGAGGCTGGATTAACCCTGCAATGTAAACATAGCAGTTTCTATGAAACTGCTATGTTTACAGCTGTAGGGTTAAAACCTGGGGGACCTAGCACCCAGGCCACCTCATTAAGCTGAAGTGGTCTGGGTGACTATAGGGGTCCCTTAAGTAAAAATTGGATTTAAAAAACAAACAAACACCACACAGATACACACAGCTGTTTTAGAGAAATGGCAATGTTTAGATTTTATTAACCAACAAACTGAGAGGCAGCCACTAGAGGCACTTCCTTCTTCAAGTTCTGCGTCATCATATATAACGTCGCTGAATGCGAATCATACAGACTGCAGTTGCCCTGTCTAACGGGACGCATGCTCGGCTTACAGTAGGGACATTAAACCAACACTTCCTGAAGTTTGTTTTAAGTGGTGTCAACAATAGAGCCTGGGGGGGGGCGGGGTCTGACTGCAGAGCGGGACGGTCGCAGGTCTCTGCTGCTCCTGCACTCTACAGCACCAAGAACCGGTTCCAGCGGAGCAGAACCCGTGAACCGAATTCCCTTGACTCCCAAACGACTTGGGGTACCGAGACCTACACAATGATACCACTCTCGAGGCTCATCGCACTGTTCCCGCTCGCACAGCCATCGAGGCCTACGCTCGTGGTGGAGGCGGGGGAGACGGCCGCTCTCCCGCCATCCCACCGCGATGGGAGACAAGGCTCGAGCCACCGTTCCCCCCCCTATGGACCGGCGGGGGTCATCCCGGTCCACACCTATCTGACACACTCGGCAACAAGGCCTACGACTGCCCACCCTGGCTGGGGCCCTGTCAATACAGAGCCCAACAACCTGGCGGACGACACACCAAGGCCTCCACCTGCACAACCCCAACTTTCAGAGGTTCTGGGACCGGCTGGAAAAATGCCTCGCCAAGGCCTCCCCTGTCCAGGAAGTACAGACAGCGGGGATGGTGAAGAGGAGACGGAGCGGACCGACCCCGGGTAAAGCTTGTACCCATACGTCTGCAACTACCGCTATGTACCCACCCAAGCCGCGGGTCATTAAGAGGCACCCTCTAAAGCTTCTGCCACCTCGCTGGAAGCCCACCCGCCGCTGGCGGCGGCGAAACACCGGGGCTATCTGCAGCGCCCGTCTAGGGAAAGGCCCAGCCCAATTGCGTTCCCGAGCCTGTGGCACACCGAAGCCGACCCACCAAGAAGCTTGGGGCTGGGGAGAGGTCCCTCCTCTCTCGCGACGACCCTGCTCACTCCAGATCACCCACGCCTCGACCGCCACGCTTCCTATCTCGGGCATTGGATGAAACAGAGACCTGAACACTAGGCCGACACACGAGACCTATCACCATCTTACACGAACTGCCGGCGGGAGAGACAAGCTCCACCACAGCTGAGTACTGCCTAACACCCGGGCGGACATAGACTCTTGTGACCCTGTCACGTTACACATGGACCCACACTTTACCATATCCACACCTTGGCTTTGCTCCTCTCTTTAGACACGCTGTAGCCAGGTCTGCTCTCTATGCCCTGGGCAGACCTCATAAGGGCAGTTGTCTGGCCTCTGCTGAGTGTCCCTAGTCTGACCCTAGCATTTAAAGGGGGCTATCCTCCATACACTTGGTCTCCAGCTTGTAACTAACCGTAACCTTATATGTGTACTAGATATGTATGTTTAAAGCCTGTAATATCACGCATAGCTTAGGAACATTGTGATGCTTGAATAGCGTATAAATCCCTTATAATTAATCGAATGCATCATTGTAGGCTAGTAGTTAACCTGTACTGTCAGTAACACTATGTCTCTTCATGTTTTAACAAGTAAAGATCGCAGTCCTTCCTAAGTGTGAAACACAAACCAGCTTGTCAGCATTAACATGTGTTATAATGATACCTACTAAACGTCACTCTTTTACTTTAGTTAATGTTGTTTTACTTTGCGACACTTAACTTAACCTGAAACGCTGTGTTTATTCATGTTATAAAAAAAATAAAACTATGGCAGTCTTTCTTAGGAGTGCAACACAAACCATCTTGTTAACATTCACGTATGTTATCCCTATGTACCTCCTTTTTCTATTCTGTACCCCATAACGCATATGCCATAATAAAAGAAAGATTTAAAAAAAAAAAAAAAAAAAAACAATAGAGCCTGGGGAAGGAATAAACCCCAAATTACCTTTGAAATTCTTCATTTGTTTGCACATTCTACAACATATCAAAAAATATGTTTTCATCGTAGTTCCTTTTTAACCCACTGCTCTAATAATGAGTTACTTTATTACATCCCATTGACAGATATTATGTTAACAGGGTCATAAATGTGTAAAGCTGCTTATGAATTTCTAACACAAACTCAAAATAAGTAATTCAAATATAGATTTGTAATCACTGAGAACACAGGGTACCAAATTAATTCACAGGTGTGCTTTGATGAGAAGGAAAGTTGCATGATTAAAAATAAAAATACAAGCTGAGAATGCCTATACAGAGAAAAAAAATCTGAATGATTTATACTTGGGAACGAAGATTACTTAAACGCCGATTATCATAACAGACAATTAATATATAAGAGGAATTACATATTTATATAAAGTGCACTTTATTATACTATTGTAAAATAAAGGGCCTAGTCTCTATAGTGGTGTTCTGGGGTGAAATGGTTTGTACCTTTACATTTTTACCGGTGCTCAGTTTTCGGGTGGATCTCTGGCAATTTGCTATATTATCTGAGCCAGGAGGGATCTAACCTACAAACTAATGGGAGGTCAGGGAATGGCTGGTTTAGATTTAAAGGTATTAGAGGAATGTTTTAATGGACAATTTGTTGGCGCTATATAAATATAATGATAATCACTACATTCTTCATAATTCTATTTTTATTACTGACCACAAACCTTAATCACTCACCAGCTGCTTGCAAAACAATATTTGATTCGGAACCCACCCAACAAGACACTTTCCATCAGAACACAACTTGATAAATAATTGCTTTAGTTTCATGTCACTGGGTTGTGATGGCAGTTGTTAAAGTGGCCCTGACACTTTTTTGTTTTGTTTTTTCTCTTCTTAAGCTTTCTGTTTCTTAATGATTATACTCCCTCCTTGGTCACTTGCCTTTATTTATATTGATTATCTTTTATTCCTTGTGTTTGATCTCATTACCTAGAAGCAGCCATTTTGTTCTCTTCTGCCCATGATGTCTGCGGTTTTCCCTTCTCTGGAATGTGTTTATTGATGGATTATTGGTAGATGTGATTGAAACAGAATCTTGATTTAAGCTCAGCCCATTTTTAACTTGACTTCTATACGCAAGGAGAAGTTGCCCCTAATTTTAACTAGTGTGTTTTATGAAAATTATAGGTCTCAGGGGGGGAAACATTTAAAAGATTCAGACAAGTGAGCTATACAGAAGCAGATTAGATTATTTTTTAAAATGCCACACGTGCCCACTCGCTTGCGAGCTCTTTGTTTTTAGGTCATCATGCTGAGGATCTCACTATCTGCTCCTACAGGAGCTATAATCACTATCAGGAGGAGATCCAGGAGCCTCATGCCTGCAGCCGGACGGTCAGCGACTACAGGGGCTCCTGACCCGGGATCTACGAGTCCAGTCTGTGTATAAATTGGCTGTACCATGTCCCATTAAAGATAAGTTCAGTTGTACTCCCAGAGCTATGTGTCGTCTAGTTACTGGGAGGGGAAGAGCCATAATCACTGCTCAGCCCTTGTTTCAGCTCTTGGAGGATTCGGCAGGGAAAGTGCGTGTAAGGACTAGAGCTCCCAGGACTGTGTGTCGTCCGGTCCCTGGGAGGGAATAAAGCTAGTCCCCTATTCTGCTCCAGGACAGAGAGGCTCCAGGAGGACCCCAGTGAAGCCACGGCGACTGAGCAGGAGCGCTGAGCTTTTTTTCCCCCCTGTTCTAGCTAGGAAGCAGTCCTTGGCGGAGGTACCCAGCCGGGGTACAGGGAGCTCCGCTACACATTTAGAATAAAATGGAGCGATAGATGATGAAAACATAAGCAGAAGTAATAGGCGATTTTCAATGTTTTATTCAATAGTGTCATTTTCATTCTGGTTTGATTTTTGTTCTACCATTATACATTTTTTGTTACCAGTTCATTGTACTGATGATGCATTGATCTTAAATCTCCATAATCTCAACACAGGAGGAAGCAGGACAGTGTTGGCCAGCCATTTCAAACAGAGCTTTTGAAATAGCAAGTTAAATATTTTGAACATCATTAGAGCAAAGCTATACCAGAGCTGCATTCATAATGACATTCAAAATGTTTCATTAACTTTCAACTGTTTTAGCAGTTTCAACAGTTTCATTAGGCAATAAAATGGGGTTTACTCACTAAACACTGAATTGTTGGTGAACTGAAAAACTAATGACAAAAACTAGAGCAATAAAAGCTTATAAGCAAACATTCTCTGAGTTATCATTTTATTGAACTTCCATGTTGGTTAAATTTGCATTTAAAATTAAGAGGTGTTTTGCGAACAAAACATTAGGGGTTAGTGTATCTGCTAATCCTCACTTTACGTGGGCTCAACCAATGGAAGAATTCCCAGTATTGTTAAGACTCTAGTTAAGTTACGAGACTAGCTGGGGTGTATTGGATACCACTATAAACCTACACATAAAAGCATTAAAGGGACACTATAGTCACCTGAACAACTTTAGCTTAATGAAGCAGTTAAGCTAAATCCTCTGCTCAATCCTCTGCCATTTAGGAGTTAAATAGTAATTTAGGTGACTATAGTGTTCCTTTAAAGGTTACAAATTGGAGTACAGCAGTCTAATGATGAATTCACTGCAACTACAGCTCACTAGAACAACAACAGTGTTTTTTACTCGCAGGTTTGATATTGTTAAATGTCCGGTTTAATTAATGAAAACAATATCTATTGTTTCTCCATTTAAATAAAGGTTTCAAAACTTCAACCTCCCATTCCGGCTATGTCTGTGTGAAATGTACAATATACCCAGACATGTCAACTTTACCAAAAACCATACTGACAGGACAAAGCAAAAATAGCACTAGAACACCACAGTTTAACCTCAAATCTCTGGGTGCCTTGTATAATTGTCAAAACCATGTCAGCATCAAGGAATGAAAAGCATTCTACATAAATCCATGACAAAAGCATTCATCCGTCCATTCTCTGCTAAACGAATATAAAAAGTGCAGCGTTAGTGGTCAGTTTGTCTTATCCAGTGTATTTTGATTATCTGTATCATTTAGGCTACAAATGAACTATTTCGGTTAGAGTGTAGATTTATAGAACGTCCTATGCAATACTGCTCTTTGTACCTTATAAACTTTACCAACATTCTAATAATGTGCAGCGTTTTTGTGCCTCTCCCTCTACATTAGTATTCTTTTTTGCTTATTTAGAATTCTAAGCTTTTCCAACTATTCCACAGCTTGATATAGAACTGATCCATTTGAAATGGTTTCTTTAACCCCTTAAGGACACATGACATGTCTGACACGTCATGATTCCATTTTATTCCAGAAGTTTGGTCCTTAAGGGGTTAAACCTGAATCTCTAATATTAGATATGAAATGGTTCTAGCAGATCTCAAAATTTTCACTGGTTATTAGTAATTGGCAAGTGAAAGTTCAGCACTGGCGAGTAGAAAATGTACCCCTGGTGAGTGTGCCATGGACACTCCAGGCTTACAGTGACTAGTAACTTTTAAGGCCTGACTAGTAGCATATGATGTTACATTTTAGTCTCCACTCCTTCAAAAAATCGTTAAAAACCCACTTCTTCATAAAATCATATCAATTAAACTGTTAACTGAGCTCCTGACTGATTTCTCTTCTGCAACTGTCCTTAGTCTAATACTATCCTTACCTTACCTTTTGTGTCACTATACCCCACTCCCTCTAGCATGTAAGCTCATTGAGCAGGGCCCTCAACCCCTCTGTTCCTGTGTGTCCAACTTGTCTGGTAACAACTACATGTCTGTTCGTCCACCCATTGTAAAGCGCTGCGGAATTTGATGGCGCTATATCAAATATCATAATAATATAATATAAATCACAAAACATACAAGGCGGTATTTATAGTAAATTATCTTCTGTCCTGTTAGTAATTGCCACTGTGAAATCTTGCAATAAACAACAAAGTATATGTGAAAAAAAAAATGTTTTTATTATCATCACAGAGACATGGATAGGTCATGGGATATAAGCCTGTCCTGTTAATGCATTTTCTAATATACATATACACACACAGATTTACATACTACATACACATATGCAGAGGTTTGGATCTTGGAAAAAGTGATCGTTGTCTTCGCTTATTTGCCGTTGACTATGATTTATTTTGTATTCTTAGAGGACGGTGGAAACATCACCTTTCAGAGCAGCAGTCCCAAGATAGTCTTTATGTAATGTTTGCCTTGGGACATGCAGGTGATGCACAACAGTAAAATTCAGAATATATATTATATAGAAGGCGTATGCCTGAAATTGTGGGAGGGATTTTTATGGCTATTTAAACCCAGCAAATCCCCCTACTCACCTGTCTGCGACGATTTCGGAAATTCGCTTTCATTTCCGTTTTCTCAGACCTCTGACGTCAATCTGCCGCGACGCTCGTACACAGCCCGCCGGTTTCGTGAGTCTCTTTCATCCGCATGGAGGCCGTTCGGCGGTTCGCTCAAACCGTGAGTCCATTCAAATTTTTCTTCCTTTTACACATACGCTCCGTTCGCATTTTTCATCCCACGTATAGCTTCCCGCACACATTTCATTCTCTCTAGCTAGCCTAATGGGTATATATATGTATTAAACCTTTCCTCTCTCTCCCCTAATAAATGACCAGGCAATTTTATTTTTTAAGATAATAATGGGCGAGATGAACTGTGAGGGGCGCCGCTAGCAAGCTGGAAATTAGTCTAGACTGGTGCAGAGAGGCCGTGCTCTGCCGACGGGACGCTGTCATGTTATGCCATTTGGGGCTGTTGCGGGGTTGCTGGGATTGTCGGCGTCCGTCAGAGCTGGATAGTAGCCTGAATGTTCGGCAGTTCAGTGACTACTGAGTGCACGCTGTCTGGCATCGTCTGTGCGATGGGAATCCAGACAGACAGAACGACTGGCATTGCATGGCTAAGGTAGGGAAACATAAGAGCACGTACCCCGGCAAACGTTTACATCCCTTCATTTCGCAAACTCTTTAAAATATTTACTTCTGATAAAATCGTAGACTTCACTGCGAGCACAAACACACAGTTATACAAGCTTTTTAAAAGACCTGGGGTGCTCGTGAAAATATATACAGCCCGCTAGCTGCGTCTTCCATTATATATGGGCACGTTTTAAGACTGTGTACTGCGTGATGTTTGGGCAATGCATAGGTACTCACCTTTTGTTATAACTAATTCCTTATACCAGAGTTGTTACACCAGATGCTGTTCTCCTTCAAGTCCTATGAACCTCAGCACACCCACCGCTGGCAGGGTATTAGGGTTAAATTCAATAGCATCTGGTGCGTGCAGCTCGACACCCCCACGTCTTATTAATCTCTCCATTACTGATATGATTCCGGGTAGACGCTAAAGCCATTAACATTACACTACGGCTCGCTTCTGCCTCTTCCCTAGTTTACCGTTTCGTCCACAGTTTTGCTTTTATTTCCCACTGTTCAGGGCTGCATTACACAAATCGCATAATTGAACGCTCTCTATACTGCTCAGATTACAAGGATAGCCAACATTTGCAGATCTCATCCACGGTACATGTATGAATCACGGACATCGCGTTTGTTTCTCCTGGGCGCATTACGATTATGGCTTGGGAGTCATTTGGCAGGAATGTATACTGCTTGTTAGTCAAAAAGACAGCATTACACATTTCTTCAATCTTTGATTTTTCTTATTGCAGTTACTAAAGTTCACCTCTACAGCCTCATGACCCCTATTACAGTATCATACATCCCAAGTCTCCCTATTTAGGTGGGACAGTCCCTATCTCGGGCCCAAGTCCCTCTTTTTCGTCCTAATGTCCCTCCATATAGTTATGGGATAATGCCGCACAATAAATAGATATATATTTATATATATATATATATATGTACGTATACTTACAATAAGTCTCACAGTGAATAGCACCTATATAAATTAAAAAATATTAAAAAAAATATATATATATTTTTATAATGATATAGTGATTCTGTGATTATATTATACATTATCCCTGATGTTCACGTACGCGGACACACACACTGACATGCTGATATACGGAGACACGCATTGGCGGTTACGGAAATTTGCCTGCTCATTTGGTTATGGCTGAATTTTTGGATAATTGGCTATTCCGACTTTCTTTAACCTGCTCGTCTTTGTGGGGGTCTTTTTAAGCGATGTAGGTACGCGGCGCGCGGAGCGTTGTCTGTACCAGCCCTAATTCATCCTCAGTCAGTGCGGCAATTTGCGTTACGTGTAAAACCCGGCGTACTCCTACGCAGGCAAGCACGCACATTGCTGGACAAATGCATCTACTTTCACATTGCAGTTCTGGCAAGCGAGCCTCGGCTACGGCAGTACGCGTCTAACAATACTGCGAACAAGATCTGCATATATATACACATCATAAACGACAGATATACTCGTCTATTCATATTGCTTTTCGAATCGAGGCCACGGCCTGGCACCACGGGCCCCGAGGGCCATTCATACGTTCATACACGCATCCTGGTTCACACGTCCCGACCATCCGGACCCCACATGCTCACCGGGCACTCCGGTTTCGGTCAAACCATACGATCCTAACTCTTTGCTACCCACGTTTCGTCCTGTAGTATGTCCTCTCTCACTAACTACCCTTCCATCTTAGTTAGCAACTGCTGGCTGTTAGGTTCCTAGGTGTCCACTAGTTGTTATTCTCCCCGGCTTCTTCGCCATAGGTTAGTGGTCCCGCGAGGCCAACTCCCATCCTCATACTCGGAGGTACTACGCCCCTCGGGCCAAATCATAGCTAGTCGCCTCGCATTGTGGCATAGAGAGGGCCTCATCTGTCACTCCCAGTCTATCTTATGTTAACTGTCACCGAGAGGCCGACACCCCGCCACCTCATTCAGTGGCCACGCTACCCCCTCACGCCAACGCATAGATAGAGCCTCTCAAGCCGCTTGGCAACTAGCAGGGCCTCACCCGTCACCAACCTAGTGTAATCGTTTCGCCGCATTGCGGCACTAGCTAGTCAGCCAGCACGCACGCACTCACGCTCGCGCTCCTAGTGAGCTGGGGGGGGGGGGCGGCGCACCCCAGACCCGTCAAGCATAGTCACTATGTTTTAGATCCCTTATCCGCTTCAGGTATCCTAGCGCTTTATTTTCCCGCCTTAGTTTCGATCGTGCGTTACATACTCCTACATCGATGCTAAACGGTATTTCAGGACTATCGTTCTCGGCTACTCCGGTGCTTTCAATACGTTATCTCTTACGGGCAATGAGTCTGCTAGATGCTTAATGCTAGCAGTTCGAGGATTCCTATACATAGACATATACATTCATATGTTACCCCAACCTGTCGCTCACTGGCGATCCTTAGGTACCGCGTATACCACGTGCCCAAACCAAGCTAGGAGACTCCAAGTCCAGCGGTTCCTCCAACAACTTGTTTCAGGCATTTCTTACTTATATTTGGCCTAATTGGTTTGTTGGGTCTCACGTTGCCCTCCACATTGCACGTTGTTCAGATTTGGCCTCGTATTGGACCATCGTCGGGTCCTCCAGGCGCTGACGTGACGCACAGTGACTGCTTCCGGTCTCATGTATTACGGATTTACCGTTTATTTCTTCGCGACGTTTTGGGGGCACTTTGGTACATTGAGTTCTAAATTACCGTTTATCGATTCATACTATCACTCAATTTCCACGTCGGCGTCGCTTATACTAGCAATGCAGGATAAGCTTTAGCGATCTGATGGGACCGGGTGCACAGTATTCCCACTTGTTTCATATCGAACATCGAGGCGTCACTCCGCCTCCATTTTTTGGCCAAACAAATACCATTCGAATCCTTAATCTCCTAATTAGGGACTTGTCTGCACGCCTGACATTCACAGGGTCCTCCATGCGCAGTCAATTCATTTGTCACGCATTTGTCGTGGTTCACGCTTCTCTTTATGTAAGCTTAAGTAGTCCATCGGGAGTTACTTTCGGTCATGCTGGATGTTTTAATTTAAGGCGTAACACCTTATGCATCCTGTTGTACAATCTTTCACAATCTCATGCCTACCAAGTAACTGCTATAGGGTACTTGCTATACGAACACACATCGTCTTCAAGTTTTGTCAAAGCTCCTCTTCAGGTTCCTCTCTCGTGCAAACATTTCCCTACGGTGGGTCACGGCTTTGCATTCTATTCTTCGTTTCACGTCACGGCAGTTTCTTCAGGCGCCTGTTACAGTCCTTTTTCGCTATGGTTTTATGCAGGTAATCGCACGTGTTCGGTCAGGTTAACGCTTTTCCACAAGAGGTTAACACCCTGCCGCGCTTAGATGGTACAAGTCCACATGGCCTAAATCGTAGGTAGGGCTTCTCTCAAACACAGGGCTACTGGCACGGCCTCAACTCTTACGGGATAGTCCTTATCTTCACCTATTGGTTCCATTAGCTAGCGGCTCTACTACACGAGAAAGCTCAATGAGCTTCTGAGTTTTGCATAATTTAAACCTATTACGTTTCCTTCCTCCTCACAGCATGCTACAAGAACTAGCTCCAGGTATCGTATTATCTTTAATAAACGCTAACCCTGACGTCTCAAGTTCCCCTGCAGTTTCCTCCGCTTTAGCCACTTCCGAAGTCCTGAAGTCGGACCTTGCTTAAACGTAACGGTTGAGATAAAAGAACACGCAGTCCAGATTTCCTCCGCAGGTCAAAAAAGGTATCAATCATGCCTGTAGTTAGAATCTATGCAGGTAAGATTTGTCCACTAATACTAAGCAAACGTACTCTACGGCTTACGATATGTGTAAGTATTGTATGTGGTTCAAGATGCTAAAGGCCTTCCGATTATAATGGTTGCTCGTACAATTTTTGCCACATCTCTCAAACAGTTCATGCTATACATTCGCTCCTTGTTTGTTAGTCTTGGCCTCAATACGAAGTTCCTTCTCGGTACATTCATTCCGTGTTAGGGCCGCCACAGCAGCCTCAAGTCATCCAGTTCCAACTCATCTTGTAGAGAAGATGGGTCGCTGGAAGTCCTCGGCATACAACCGGTTCATTCCAAATCCAGAAAGAAATCAGGCTCGCTTTCTATAGTATGTCTAAATGTTTTGTTATGTTTAATAAATGTCACACACTTTTTGGCCCTCTTTTGCAGGCCTAACCTCACGTCGGTTTCGGCACACCTCAACCGACTTTCATATATTAAAAATTACACACAGTTTAATGTGCGCCCCTTCCATAATCCCGTACACAAATAGAAGGCGTATGCCTGAAATTGTGGGAGGGATTTTTATGGCTATTTAAACCCAGCAAATCCCCCTACTCACCTGTCTGCGACGATTTCGGAAATTCCCTCCCACCACACCCTCTTCATATATCATTATACCTGGGTGGGCCCTCTTTTGCAGGCCTAACCTCACGTCGGTTTCGGCACACCTCAACCGACTTTCATATATTAAAAATTACACACAGTTTAATGTGCGCCCCTTCCATAATCCCGTACACAAATATATATATATACATACACACACATACAGCGTGCAAGAGAGAGCATGAGGATTTACTACACCTGGGACAAAACAGGATTCATTAATAGCTTAGAGAACTATGCAAATCTTTTTAGTATTGAATAAAAAGGAACCAGAAAGTGCGTATACTTTATTCTTAATCTATTTCTAATTACAAAGTATTAAAGGTCTCAGACAATTACTTTCTCTGTCTGGTTTGTAAAATCACCCTGAAGGAACTATTGGCTACAACTTGGGTTATCATTAGATATGTTCACATAACTTTTCTTAATCTGCACTGCTAAGATAACCCCTTTTATTTGAGAAAACAGTTCAGAATCCACCATCAAATGCATTAACAAAGTTCCTCTAAGCTAAGTGAACCATCCAAAGCATTTTCATACTAATTATAGTTTTAGTCATGTATCTAATTGTCAAACAGAGCAGATTCCATCTGATAAATCTTTTTTCAGTACAATATGAGACGGGCCATGACTGTAGGTGGCAGCCATCTTTAATTTGGGAAATTAGCAGAAGTCCTCAGTGCCAGTTTCCTGTCACAAGATCATGTATATTCTGGCCTAAAATCAAATACCTGACTATTCCCTAGAGATGAATAAAAAAATGAATGTGGCTAATCAAAGGAGATAAACCGGTTTATAAACTCTGAGAAGGTCAAGACGTTGGTGTAAAAGAAAACATAAAAAGTTAAATAAAATACAAACCAGTATTAATTTTAAAAACTATACTACTAAGTAGTAACAACAGTATCAATATTCATTAATTCCATCCACTAAACTTGGAACGCTCAGGAATTAGAAAAAGAAGGGGAATTGGGGGCACACCTGGAACATGTATTAGATAGTATTAGATAAAAAAAATTATAAAATGCTCACATTGACTATTTTGGAATATCACCAAAATACCAATGCAATCAAAAGATATAACAATGTATGGTCTTGCTAGATCCTCCATAGACATCAGTTTTGTACCCTCATGCGCAAGACTACAGCATTAATGTGGGCTTTTGGCAGTTGGAGCTCCCGAAACGCTGAAGAAGATCTACCGGAAGTGATCGCGCACCTGTGAGGGACATCTTCAGATAAGAAAAACTCACCTTTCCCTGCACCCCCAGACCATCACACTGCAAGTGGAGAGGTCAGCACCAGGGGTCTTTGAAAAATATGCAAAGGCCCCAGAAGTTGACAGAACCACTTTAAGTATGTTGGTTTGGTTCTGTAGATTCCCAGCATAGTAAATATCCCAAGGAGATATATTTAATAATCACCAAATTGTAGTGATTTGAAACAGAATTTGCAAAACTCAGCTGTAGTCACAAGTTGGCTATCTGGGCGAATAGTTTTGCAATTTAGCTTTCAACGAAATACAATTCTGTTTAGTGAACGCATTTCTCTGCATATATTATATTATTTAATTCAGCAACAAATTGGTTGTTGGTGAGAGATGCGTTTGATTAATAATTAACAAAAAACAGCATACCTGTCTCTTACGAACATATTCAATGTGATGCCTATAACAAAATTCTTGATGAAAGGAAGACACCTTCAATGCTAATTATAGGGATTTAGAAGATACCAGAAGAGCTTTCTTCCTTAGAAAAAAAATGGATGCAACAATTTTGACTTGCGCATTAACAAGACATAAAATTCCTCCAAAAAAATTGTCATTTGATCGGGTGAAGTGCAATACGTATGCAAGAATATTTATATACACTATATAAAGTATTAGAAAGTCCACAATCGGACAAAAATACATATTTCCCTTAGTTCAAAGCAAAATTAAAGCAAACATATAAAACAAAAAAAAAACAGTAAAGAAAAAGTCAGTTTTTGTTTTACAGCAAGCATAGAAATACTCAATTGTAGTGTCCTGGATTGAACTTCACCCAAGAGACAACTGATCTATCTGGTCACATAAGTACATTACAGTGGCCATCACATTGCAAGTCACTTAAAATCTGTGACGGAAAAACTTGGCAAAGTCAGATGTTTGTTAACTAAAATTTCCCATGTTGATCACCCATCAATCAAGGCTGCCTGAGTATCTTAGGAAGGGTAGTTCAAAACATGAGTTACTAGATTGGAAATTCGTGTAACGACCACTTACTCAACCAAACCTGAGCAAGGCATGCAAAATACAATATGACAGCAACAATTCACAAATATTGAGAATAGTCTCCATTCACATAAATCATTAAATTGTAGGTCAGACAGTGAAGCTGTCTGTAGAAAGGAAATTAAACTTCCACTGGAAAGTGTCAGAATCAATCAAAAAAATAAATGACAATGAAATACATTACAATAAAAAGGTCTTTTTATTTTATTTAAAAAAAATTACCAAAGGTTAAATATTGAGTTAAAATCTGTCTTTGTAAATAGTTTCATTAAAAACAATTTTTAAAAGGAAATAAAAAAATAAAATGCACCCAATTCAACTCCTTAATGCCAAATAATTAAAGCACTAGGCTAAACATAGTATTTTATAGATGATAAAATATATAGAGGTTATTTATTAAACAATAAATTCACCTATGTTTTAAGCATCATTAAAGAATAATATAAGTTTATAAAAGAAAAAGTAAGATAATATGTCCATTATTTTCTAAGAATAAACCAGCAGATCATTAAAATATATGGTCACAAGATTGACAATTGGAAAGTAAACATTCAATGAACTGGTCCTTATGGCTGCAGCAATAAATATTTCAGTGTGTTAGTATACTGCTTTGACCATTGATCAGGTCACATGGTGAATTCAGACACAGAGGAATTGACTTACTATCCATTAATGTTATATCCATAGAATTAAATGCCCAGTACTGCACTAACATGGACAGCTAGAATAACCTGCCCAGCCTCACTCATTGAAAGCAAACCCATTCACTGGATCAATTCATTTCTAGTCCACAATGAAGGGAGATTTATAGACTTAGCTGAAACTCAGTGAGTGTTTCCAAACTCAGACTCTGTTGTCCATGTGGGACTGAGAGTGCTGGGAGTGGTCATTTCTCCTCTCAGGAAGCATTCACTGGTTTGAGAGGGGATCGCTGGAGTCGAGTTATTACCCTCCCCTGCATGCACTCTCACCTCGTTCCTGCTCAGCCTGCAGGCAGATGGGGATATTCTTCTTCCAACCCGGCATGTTATTCACTCAGAGCTCTTCTCCTGTGCACATAGCAGGCTGGGCTCCTGGGAGAAAGGGGACCAGTACCAGGGAGAGATGGCAGGGGGTAACAGTGAGTGGAAAGCTCTACCTGGATAAAGCAGGGGGTAACAGTGAGTGGAAAGCTCTGCCTGGATAAAGCAGGGGGTAACAGTGAGTGGAGGGGTCTGCCTGGATAAAGCAGGGGATAACAGTGAGTGGAGGGGTCTGCCTGGATAAAGCAGGGGGTAACAGTGAGTGAAGGGGTATGCCTGGATAAAGCAGGGGGTAACAGTGAGTGGAGGGGTCTGCCTGGATAAAGCAGGGGTTAACAGTGAGTGAAGGGGTATGCCTGGATAAAGCAGGGGGTAACAGTGAGTGGAGGGCTCTGCCTGGGGAAGGCAGGGGTACCAGTAAGAAATGGCAGGGGGTAACAGTGAGTGCAGGGCTCTATCTGGAGAAGGCAGGAGATAACAGTGAGTGCATGGGTCTATCTGGTAACGGCACGGGGTAACAGTGAGTGCAGGGCTCTAGCTGTGGGAGGCAGGGGGTAACAGTGAGTGCAGGGCTCTGGCTGTGGGTGGTAGGGGGTACCTGTGCTGTAGCCCCGGTAGTGCAGGGCTCTCTCCGTGGCTCGGTGCTCCGGGCAGGGCAGGAGGGGCTGCAGCAGCACACGGAAGGCACTGGAGGAGGAGGAACAAGTGCACGGTGATAGAGGCACACGGAGAGGGGCAGGACATGGTGTAAGGGGGCAGGACTACAACTACACTCAGCATAGGGAGGGGGGGGCTCGGGGAGAGGTTATCCCTGCCTGCCGGCCATGAGAATTGCACTGAGTGGAGTTTAGGGATGCTGAATGCCCGGGCTTTGAACAATGGGTGGGGGGAGAACTGGAAGCAGTGTGTCTGGAGCATCAGGCGGGGGAGACTGCTGTCACTAAACATTGGGAGAGACTGCTGTCCATAGACATGGGGAGAGACTGCTATCCCTAAATATTGGGAGAGACTACTGTTCATAGTCATAGGGAGAGAATGCTGTCCATAGACATGGGGAGAGACTGCTATCACTACACATTGGGAGAGACTGCTATCCATAGACATAGGGAGATACTGCCGTTCAAAGACATTGGGAGATACTGCTCTCAGACAAAAAACGCAAACATGCTCACAGAGACATACATTCACATGCAAGGATACTCTGTCAGACACACTCTCAGGCACATACACAGGTAAACTGTGCATCAATGTGTATATGTGACACTTTTTTGTTAGTGGGGCCTCATGTTTGAGTTTCGCCTAAGGTCTCATAAAGTCTAGAGTGCCTCTGCTGCTGTTACTAAACATTGGGAGAGACATGGGGAGAGACTGCTGTTACTAAACATTGGGAGAGACTGATGTCCATAGAAATGGGGATAGACTGCTATCTCTAGACATGGGAAGAGACTTCTGTCACTAGACATGGGAAGAGACTTCTGTCACTAGACATGGGGAGAGATTGCTCTCACTAGACATGGGGAGAGACTGCTCTCACTAGACATGGGGAGAGACTGCTCTCACTAGACATGGGGAGTGACTGCTCTCACTAGACATGGGGAGTGACTGCTCTCACTAGACATGGGGAGTGACTGCTCTCACTAGACATGGGGAGTGACTGCTCTCACTAGACATGGGGAGTGACTGCTCTCACTAGACATGGGGAGTGACTGCTCTCACTAGACATGGGGAGTGACTGCTCTCACTAGACATGGGGAGTGACTGTTGTCACTAGACATGGGGAGTGACTGCTGTCACTAGACATGGGGAGTGACTGCTGTCACTAGACATGGGGAGAGACTAATGTCCATAGACATGGGGAGAGACTGCTGTCACTAGACATGGGGAGAGACTGCTGTCACTAAACATTGGGAGAAACTGCTGTTCATAGACATTGGGAGACTACTGTCCATAGACATGGGGAGAGGAGATTGCTGTCACTAAACATTGGGAGAATCTGCTGTTAATAGATGGAGAGACTGCTGTCCATAGACATGGTGAGAGACTGCTGTCACTAGACATGGGGAGAGACTGCTGTCACTAGACATGGGGAGAGATTGCTGTCACTAGACATGGGGAGAGATTGCTGTCACTAGACATGGGGAGAGACTGCTGTCACTAGACATGGGGAGAGATTGTTATTTGTAGTCTCTCCCTCTTATACATAGGGAGAGACTGCTGTCACTAGACATTGGGAGAGACTGCTGTCACTAGACATTGGGAGAGACTGCTGTCCATAGACATGGGAAGAGACTGCTGTCACTAGACATAGGGAGAGACTGCTGTCAATAGACATAGGGAGAGACTGCTGTCACTAAACAAAAAAAACATGCTAATGTCAGATGGGCTGCTGTACCTTGAAAACTGGAGACCACATGCCACTATTGTCTCTCATAAGAAACTGCTATCTGTAAAAAGGGAGTGAATTTAGCTGTCCCTTGGATTTTCCTCCGTGGTTAAAAGGCAAATGCGTTTACTTACCTCTCCTGCAGCTCTTGTCAGCTCCCTTCTCCTCCGCGCGGGTCCAGTCAGCTCCCTTGTCAGCTCCCAGTGTAAGTCTCGCGAGAGCCGCAGGGTCAGTGGCGTCTCTAGGATTCATTTTTAGGGGGGGCACATGGTGGGCCAGGGACAAAAGTAGGGGGGCACATTTAACCCCGCCCTCGCCGCATATAACCCCTGCCACCTGTTAAGCCCCGCCCCCGTTGTTGTTTTTTTTTAATAATCCCTGGTGGAGGATTCATTATTTTCCACCAGGGATTATTAAAAAAACAAACATTTCCCTTGATATAGTGCCAGAGTTGCCAACATTTGAGACATTGGGACAGTCAGCGCTCCCTGTACAGTGCTGCTCTCTGTATAATACATGGCTGTGTGTATAATATCCCGGGACAGTCAGTGCTCCCTGTATAGTGCTGCCTTCTGTATAATACAGATCTGTTTGTGTATAATATACCAAGACAGAGAGCAGCACTATACAGGGAACACTGATTGTCCCAGGATATTATACAGACACAGACCTGTATTATACAGAGAACAGCACTATAGTATTATACAGATAACTGAGCATATACCCCATGTCCCAATCTCTAGTCTACTAGTACCTGTCAACAGCAGCTCCCAGACGGGTGTAACAGGGCTAAAGTGTGCGGCAGCTCACACAGATGATTCAGTGGGGAAGCGCACTCGCTGGCAAAGCCAAACTGGAAAGCAGCCCTGGAAAAAATTTATGCCATTCCTACAGGTCAATATATATATTGTACAGTGAGCACATAAGCTCGCTGACATGCGCAAATATGCTCACTGACAGACAAAAAACCTCTCTGACTCGCACACAAGCTTACTACAGACAAACTCACTTGAATAAATACAAGGCTCACTACAAAGAAGTTCAGGGACACACACATGCTCACTAAATAGAAGCTCACTGACACACACAAGCAGTACCATCTTAACAGTGTTAAGGGCCCCTGGGCAAAGCAGTGCACTGGGGCCCTTCCTACACAACAACTCACAGGAATAAATTTTTTTATTCTTGATAGACTGCTGAGTACATACACACAGTACACAAATACGAACACAGAGAGACTTCTGAATACACACACACACACAGATTTCTGAATGCACACAGGCGTTGCTGAATGCACACAGGCTGATTTATACACTTACACACACACAGCTGAGTCCATACACACACACACACACACACACACAGACATACAGACTGCTGAGTCCATACACACACAGACTGCTGAGTCCAAATACACACACAGACTGCTGAGTCCATACACACACACACACACACACAGACTGATGAATCCATACACACACAGAGAGACTGCTAAGTACACACACACACACACACAGACTGCTAAGTCCACACACACACACACACACACACACACACACATACACAGACTGCTGAGTCCATACACACACACAGACACACAGACTGCTGAGTTCATACACACACAGACTGCTAAGTCCATACACACACACACAGACTGCTGAGTCCACACACACACACACACACACACTCACACTGCTGAGTCCATGCACACACACAGACTGCTGAGCAGGGCTGCCATCAGAAATTTTAGGGCCCCTGACACAGCTCAAGATCTTGGCCCCCAGGGCCAGCCCCGAGTCTGCCCACAAGGATGAAGTGTGTGTGTGTGTGTGTGTATAGTGGATGTAGAATGTGTGTCATGGATGCAGTGTGTATAGTGGATGCAGTATGTGTGTCATGGATGTAGTGTGTATAGTGGATGCAGATTGTACGTTTTGTGTAATGTATGTAATGTTTGTATGCATGCATTAGATGCAGAGTGTGTGTGTAGTGAATGTAGGTGTGTATAGTGAATGCAGAGTGTGTGTTTTTGTAGTGGATGTAGTGTGTATAGAGCATGTAGTGTGCATGTAGTGTGTTTGTAGTGAGTGCAACGTGTGTATGGTGAATGTAGTGTGTGTGTAGTGCAAAGTGTGTTTAGTGAATGTAGTGTGTGTGTATAGTGCAGAGTGTGTTTAGTGAATGTAGTGTTTGTAGTGGGTGCAGAGAGTGTATAGTGAATGTAGTGTATGTGTAGTGCAGAGTGTGTTTAGTGAATGTAGTGTGTGTGTGTAGTGCAAAGTGTGTATAGTGAATGTAGTGTGTGTGTGTGTGTGTGTGTAGAGCAAAAGTGTGTTTAGTGAATGTAGTGTGTGTGTGTGTAGTGCAGAGTGTGTTTAGTGAATGTAGTGTGTGTAGGGCAGAGTGTGTGCTTGTAAGGATGCAGTGTGTGTGTAAAATAGGGGGAGGGGAGTATTTTTTTTATTTATTTGTGTATATTTCAATTTTATTCCCCCCTCCCTGGTTCTTACCATGCCAGGGAGGGGGGAGATCACATTCCCTGGTGGTTTGGTGGCATGGTGGAGCGAGCCAGCCGCGTTACATTGAAGAGGGGGCCCAGCAGCACACACTGTCTTGTGCACATAAGGAATGTGGGGCTCAGATTGCCAGAGTAGTTTGGGCCCCCCAGGACCGCCGGGCCCATGACAACCATTATGGTTGTCATGCCCTGATGGCGGTCCTGCTGCACACACACACACACATAGACTGCTGAGTCCATACACACACACAGACTGCTGAGTCCATACACACACACAGACTGCTGAGTCCATACATACACACACACACAGACTGCTGAGTCCATACATACACACACACACAGACTGCTGAGTCCATACAAACACAGACACACATACTACTGAGTCCACACACACACACAGACTGCTGAGTCCACACACACACACAGACTGCTGAGTACACACACACACACAGACAGACTGCTGAATCCATACACACACACACAAGCTTCCTCACTAGCAGACAGACAGACACACACACACACACACCCACATTAAGCCTACCTGTCACTGGAGGCTGTTGCTGGGGATCAGACAGCCATCTTTCATCCTTTCCAGCAGCAGCATGGGCTGCTGCTTAACGGCGGGGGCGGGGCTTGTGTGCGGGAGGCAGGGCTTCATTTGGGGGCGGGGCCTGTGTCGGGGGGACCTGTCAGTGTTCCCTCTGGCCACAGACAGCACCTGACCCAGCGCTCCAGCTGCTCTGCCCTGCATTCCCTCGGGCTGTAACAGACTGTTACAGCTCGAGGGAATATAATTTAAACACATGGCCAGTATATACGGTAAGTATACACGGTAATCTCTTTTTTCTGTCTTTTAAAGAATTTGAAGACTTCTGTATTTATATTGTTGGGCCTAAACCCTCTATCTTCTTCAACATATTATACATTCCCTATAGAGTAATCTTTATTTTATGGTAATTGTCTGCATTTGTGCCTCATTAATGAGAGATCGGAAAAAAGGAAAAACTCATTAAATATCATTATTTCTAGCAAACAGCATACAGAAAAATGTATTATAACTCTATATATTGAATTAGTATTGTCACTAAACCAACAGGCAGGATATTCTGCATTGATTATATTGTTACAAAGGCACCTGTTGGGCAAGTGAACAGTCAGTTCTTGAATGTCACATTTTGAAACCAGAGAAAATGGGCAAGGAAAAAGATCTGAGTGACTTTGACACAGGCCAAATAGTTATAGCTATATATATCAAATGCCTATACTATGGTACAGTAATAAAGGTTAAACTCATATACCTTGTAGTGATATATACTACAACGCCCATATACCTTGTATTGGTAGATATTACAATATGACCTTGTAACCAATTTTTGATATATGACCTAGCCCGATCCTTATCTGCATATGATACTGTATGTACACAGTTTGCACACTCTAAGGTTTTCACTTCGATGTTTTTATGCACCTTTGTTTCACTGCACTTGGTTCTAGCACGCACATAGATGCACACATGCAGATTCTGGGGAGATGGGCTTAGTTTTCCTGTGTATATATGTCGGTAGGCTGGTGTAGCCTCTTCGTTTTCGTTTTGCCTCTATCGGGCGTTTGTTTTTACTCCTTGGACGTAGTTACCTAGTAACTACGCTATTTACGCAATACGTTTGTACTCCTTGGACGTAGTTACCTAGCAACTACGCTATTCACGTAATACGTCACACGCACAATGTCACGTGGTGGTTCTCACTTCCGGGTTTTCAGTCTACAGGCTGTCCGATCATCTTAATGGTAAGCTTAACACACGATTATGTATAAATTGTAAGTAGGGGGCGGGGCCGGGCCGCCGAGCTGGTCGGTCGCAGGCAAGCAGAGCTCCTGCAATACCGCATAAATATACGATTTAAAATATGCTTTACCAACAAAAACTGACCAACGGCCACGAAGCCTAAAGCGGAGGGACCGCTGGATCCAGGGAGAGGCTGGCTCTCCGAGCTACAGTCCCCTGGCGGAGAAATCCTCGATGACCTACCTGAGGCCTACTCCGGCGGTGAGTGGGGCGGACGGCCGCTGCCCCACTATCCTGCCATACAGCACCCGACCTGGGGCACGAAGCTGGGCGGACTCGGCCCCGTTCCCCCCCCTATGGACCGGGGGGGTGATCCCGGTCCTCACCTTAAGGCCTTGATCGGGATGCCGCGGCTGAAGCTGGGAGGCCCAAGATGGCGGGCGCCATGTGCGCAAGCGACGAAGGAAGCAACAACACTTAACACTGGTACCCACAGTTCACCTGAGAAAAGAGATCTCTTACCCCCGCAGCCATCTTAATCACCGACGGCAACGGCGACACAGGGGAGTAGGAGGTAACCCGCACACCGGCTACCGCCGCCAGACTTAACGGAACGTGTCACCGACACGAAAGCGGACCAACCTCTCACCCCACACCAAGCCTGCGACAAACTCAGGAACCCAGGAACCGACAACCTTATGCCGAGCTCCCCTCCGCGGCTGACGCCGACCCTCTGAAAACCGAGAGGGACAAGCACATTACAGCACAGCTGCAGACTCACAGGACCAACGAGCACCCCACAGTGCAGCATGGATGGACTGTACCCTGATGCCTGCCCTGGTGAACACTCACTTCATGGTATATAAATAAGGCAGAGCAGGTATCTAAAGATAGTGGGACTCTCGCTGAGTGTGGGGTCTTTTGATGGGGTGTGGGGTCTCTGGACCGCCAGGAAGACGGCCACCCGCAGAGGCAGCGATGGTGGTCCCGGTCGGCTGGGGTGATACAAGCATTGAAGCGACTTACCTATGCATAACTATTGTTTACTCATAAAGCTTTGGATAACTCACATGATGTATATATTGTACCAGCACAAATCAGAGCATATAAAGCTAAGTTACTGTAATGTGATATACAGGGCATCACACATAGCATCCTAGCATAACTCACAAGCGTACCATAATCGTCTATCTTGCTGTCAGTAAACATAGAAAGGGCAGTAAACTTGACAAGTTAGGTTTCAGTTACATTTTACCCTTACCAGTAATGCCTCGTAGACTGTCTCTACAAACCTGTTGATCTTAACTATAAAAAGTGATGTTGTGTAACCGTTAACGTATAATAGACCTTTAGATACTTATTGTTGATAGCGATGAATAATAGTAATACCTAACGTTGGCAATGATTGATAACACTATTGAAAAGCTACCTTATAATCTAGAATATGCTTAACTAGCTTGACTTAAGCTTGTTCATAAATATAAAAATAGTGCATTGTACTATCATACCCTAATGCTTTCCATGTTATACACTCTTTGTCCGAAAATATGCATGCGGATTGCCTTTGGGGTACCACGTGCCTGAATGTTACCATTATTTGCACTGCAAAAATAAAAAGATTGAAAAAAAAAAAAAAAATTGTAAGTAACTTTCATTTTGCACTGTGATCTTGATAAAGACCCAGCAGGGTCGAAACGTTGATTTGTTTGTATACCACAGCGATGTATTCTTTGGAATGCAGTAAATAATTTTGCACTATTTTTAAGACCTAGTGTGCTCCCTTCATTACTTCTTTATATATATATATATATATATATATATATATATATATACACACACCGTCTTTCCCCGAAAATAAGATCGGGTCTTATATTAATTTCGTCCCTTAAAAAACGCACTATGGCTTATTTTCGGGGGAAAACGTGTGCTAGAAGGCAGGTCTGCGTTTGAGGGAATTCCCCTGAACATAGACCAGTTCTCTAGGGCATGGAATCCTGTAAATCTATGTTCGGTGATACTTTCCCGAACATAGATCAGCTTACTTGCTAATAGAATACTGCAACTCTGTGTTCGTGGAAACTTCCCCGAACATAGATTAGTTTACTTGCGAATGGAATCTTGCCTATCTATGTTTGGGGAAACTTCCCTGAACATAGATTAGCTTACTCGCGAAGGAAATCCCGCAAATCTATGTTTGGGGAAAATTCCACAAACATAGATTAGCGAACTAATCTATCAGGTTTTCTTTTAGGGACTAGGGCTTATTTTAGGGGTAGGCTAGCTTGGGCTATTTTCTGGGAGATGTCTTATTTTCAGGGAAACACGGTATATATGACTTTGTCAGAGCATCTCTTAAATGGCAAGTCTTGTGGGGTGTTCCCGGTATACAGTGGTTAGTATCTACCATAAGAGGTGAGAGGAAGGACAACTGGTGAACATTAGGCGTCCAAGGCTCACTGATGCACATGGGGAGCGAAAGCTAGCAACTAGAGGCATTTAAACCATGTTCCTGCAGTACAGCAATGTTTTACATTACAGGGTTAAACAGACAGGGACATGGCACCCAGAACATTGAATTGAAATGAACTGATTTGGGTGCGTATAGTGTCCCTTCAAGACATAATTAAAATAAGACACAAACAAGAAACTAGGCCTAGCAGGATATACTTGGCCCCAGCAGGTTTAGGAAGTTATCAGGCATATAGGCCTCTCGTTTTTTGGAAATCTAGAGGAAACAACAAAGAGGTAGATGAAATCATTGGATATGTTACAATCCAGTGATGGCAACCTATCAATAATATTTTATAACTTAAGGTTGGCATCACTAAAAACTATTTTTAAAGTGCTCATAAGCCAAAATTCACAAACCATTTACTGCCAGTAATTCTGGTAAAGATAATGTTTCAGATGTTCTTTAAAGTGGATTAAAATGCCCGCAATTATGCACATGTTTATTAGGTTATTGATTTTGTTATGTTTTTGTGGATTTGTTACATAGTATTTACAGTATTCATTTGTTCTCTAATTGCTGTAATTAAATGATCCCTGTCACATCTGAGGCTTGACTGTATTAGAATTTCATTGAAATTGTAACGCATATTAAAGATATCATAAGACAAAGAAGGGGGACTATTTCGTCTTCTGATTTTGTAGGAGCCTCCATACATCTCAGTTTTGTAGTAATGCAGTGATGAAGCACCAGGAGCTGAAGATGGTCCCTGGGAAGATAATGTCACAGGGACAAGGGACAGATTTAACTAAGTATAACTACCGTCCATGCATGTAACCACACCCCTGTAAGTGACAGATCTACTTTAACAATAAGGAATTTTTACTTACTGCTTGTGTGTGTTATCAGGTTAGGGGGATTGTTTGTAATGTTCATACTAATCATGCGCTAACTGAAATATTTTTGGGGTACTGGTTAACTATTAGAAACCTTTATTCAGATGCCCTCTTACCCGTCTTTCATAAAGGGGATGTAATAAAGGAGATGTAGCATTCACATAAAATAGTGCTGGTATTGTATATCTTTACATTGCTTCTTTCTTTATTGACATAGAAACATAGAATGTGACGGCAGATAAGAACCATTCGGCCCATCTAGTCTGCCCAGTTTTCTAAATACTTTCATTAGTCCCTGGCCTTATCTTATAGTTAGGATAGCCTTATGCCTATCCCACGCATGCTTAAAGTCCTTTACTGTGTTAAAAATGGGAATTTTCAGGGAAAGCACACACTGAGGCTTCCCTTGCAGTTTGTGGTTTTGACACCTTGTTACGACGTGCGAACTTTCTAAACCAACATTCTAAATGAGGTATTGGGGTGGTCCCCGTTCGGGAGGTAAATGAATTCCCTTCGTGGAAAACCTCCTGAACGGGGAGCAGGCACAGTTATACGAAGTAGCAGGGAAACACACAACTTATAACAAGGCAATGCACGAACAGACATCGGTCCCACCACACACTACTTTATACTAACAATGTGTCACGGTTCTCACCGCAACATCCAGACTGCCAGACAAGGTCGCCCCAGAAGTGCCCAATAAGGGATTTGAACCTGGGTATTTTGCAGTGCTGGGCCTGCTGTTTCTCCTCTGAGCCACCATACAGCTCAAACCTTGACCATTGCTGTTTTGGAAAATATCCATATAGTTATGTAACGCTAAAATGCAAACCGGTATATTCCAACTAATATATTGGATAGAATTGCTGTCTAGTAATAGAAGGGTTACTAGACAAAAGTCTAATCTCAGCAGTTTAAATTGCTTGTATAATGTGTAAGAAACTATCGCTGTTAGTAACTAAGATTTCCAAAGGCAACAGGTGCTACGGCTCCCCCTACTTGCTAGATCAGCGCTAACAGACTATGTGTATTATATTGGGAGAAATGGTAAAAAAAAACATGGGGTAGCTCACATTTCTTTGCTTTTAACTGTATATAACTTGTATATATGCAAAATTTCAAGTTCTATGAATCAGAATCAGGTTTTCACTGCTTCTCTCTATTGCAAAAAAGACATGGCCCTACACTTCCACTACTCCAGCCTCTGACTGCTTAATTAGAAAAGGCTTTTCAGAGGGTATTGGCTATTTGGCTAACAATATCATACTATAGACAGGTCCTTTCAGCTGAGTTCATTACAGAATATTAAACCATTTAGAATTCTATATTGAACCATATAGAATACTGTATGTAAAGAAATGCAGAGGGTCTGATCCAATAAATGTTGTTGCATTTGTCATTTTAAGTAAACAAAAAACAAACAAGAAATCTATCTATCCATCAAATGTAAACATAAGAAAATATGTTGTTTAGACAACCTGTTGCAGTATATCCCTCCTCTGTTTTTGTACTGGTTCACTTTCATATTTCTTGTAATTCTACCAGTAAAGTCTACCATTGTTGGGTCTCGAGGTGCTACATAAAATGAAGACATGGAGCTCCGTATTATTCTGTGTTAGCCTTTTTCTTTCCAGACTCCATCTAATTTAGTTATCTCTGACTTCCTCTCTTACCCTGTTCAGGCTCCTCTAACCTTTTGTTCCCAAACTCCCACTTTGTGCTTTTATCTTCCTCCCACCTTTTCCTTTTGCGACACATCTATGCCGATACCATGTTTGTGTTTAGCTCTGTACCCAACTATACATTTTCTGCTCCCAAAACATTTTTTTTTAAATTTCTGTTAAACGTTTTAATCCCATTTTTTGCTGAATTTAGCTTTTGTCTTTGATCCAAACTCTTTGCATTTTTTTCTTTTCTTGCTCGATCCAATTGTCTTTTCGGTTCCACTCGCTCTGTTTTAATTGTTGTTTTGCATTTCTGCTATCCTTTGTGTTTTATTTTTGTCTCTCCGCCTCCTCCCTCCTTCGCACTAACTCAATACTTACCTAGAATTTTTTGTTAATCACTCTCTCTGTATTTATATTCCTCATTTTACAATAGTTGATTTTTATTCCACATTCTCCCCTACTGGTCGTCTTCTGTTGTCTTACTCCTGTGCCCCACTCTCCCCATTGTTTTTTAATTTGTTTTCTCCTATTAGCAGTATACATGCTTTTGTGTCTGGGCAAAGCAAAAGAAATCAAAGTGAATAGCTACACACCTGCACTCTTGTGCTATTGTTTGTGAAGATTCTCACTGCGCCCCCTGCTGGAATTACTGTATAGTAAGCTAACAAGGTCTAGAACACTAGCTTCTTATTAGCCCCAACTACACCACAGTAGTTGTAGGTGAATAGATCCTTTGTGAGTCATTAGACTCAGGGCCAGATTAAGAGCCCAGTGGGCCTGGTGCTGACAATTATGATGGGCCTATTTACAGAATCTTATCGACCAAAAACACTAAAACAATCATACCTCCCAAGCATCATGTATCTGATGGAGATGGTGTTGAAGGGAAACTCAAAGGATGCAGCTATATGAAAACACATACTCTATGCTAATCTCTCTCTAATTTATGCTTACATCTTTCAAATAAATCCATATCCCCTAACAGCAGTGTCCAGTGAAGCAAGAAGTCAATGTGCAGGGTAAGAGTGTGCCACTGGCACGAATCACGTGACCAGACCTGGCAAAAGGGAAAAACATGCCCAAAAAGGGGGCATGTTTGTCCAAAGAATTGGAAGGCCAGCCTGGCATGAATGCATGTCAGACTGCCTGCCAATCATCCAGGCTGTCCAACTAAGGGCATGCTATGCAGGCAGCACCCTGAGCTTGACATAAATGCATCAAATGATGCGCCCACTCCACGCTTTCTAAGGACTGTCCCCTAGCATTCACATGTCTTTTTGTCTCCTTATCATCTTACTAGCAGGCAAAAGTTCCTGGTATATAGTCTGGGACAGAGAAAAGGTGTATGTGGTGAGTGTAGAAGAAAGGGGACATGCCACAGTGTTAGAGAGACCAAAGTCTGCATTATCTAAACTAATTTTATTGTTAGCCAGTCCACACAAGTTTTGTTCCCATGCATTCCTCTTAAGCTTCCAAACTTAAAGGGACACTATAGTCACCAGAACAACTACAGCTTATTGTATTTGTTCTGGTAAGTAGAATCATTCCCTCCAGGCTTTTTGCAGTAAACACTGTCTTTTCAGAGAAAATAACTCTGATGGCCACCCCTTAGATAGCTGCTAGAGGTGCCTCCTGGGGCAGTACTGCCTAGTGTGCAGCACTCACTGCCATTCAGTGTCTCCACCCTCTGCATGCAGACACTGAGCTTTCCTCATAGAGATGCATTGAATCAAATTATCTTCATGAGGAGATTCTGATTGGCCAGGGCTATGTTTCACTTGTGCTGGCTCTGCCCCTGATCTGCCTAGTTGGCAGTCTCAGCCAAATCCTACGGGTAAGCATTGTAATTTGCTCAGACCACCACTTCTGATGATGTCAGCAGACAGAGTCAGTTCAGAGGCAGATAGGGACAGAGCCAGCAGCTGCAGACTTGAATACAAGTAAGAGTTTACTATATTTAAGGAGGCAAGAGGGAGTCAGGGGGGCTAAATGGTGGTTTTAACATAATAAGGAAATAATAAATACACGATTGTATTCCTGACCCTATAGTGTTCCTTTAAGCAAGAGTATGTGAAGAATAGTTAGGGTTGCCACCTTTCCTGGAAAAAAATACCAGCCTTATACATTTGTATAATTAATTAGTTATGCGTGACATCACATGATGTAAATCACAAGGAGTGACATAAGAGAAAATTCTGTAAAATCACCAACAAACTACTCACTTTGATTCTGCTGTGTAGATGGATTGCTCCCAGTGTCTCCCTGTCTCCCAAGTCACCTAGTCTCTCAGTGTCCCTATGTATCACAGTGTCAGTATCCCCATGTCGCCCAGTCCCCTAGTCTCGCAGTGTCACTGAGAGACCCGGGGACATTGAGACACTTGGGGACACTGGGAGACATGGGGCACTGAGACACTTGGGGACACTGGGAGACATGGGGACACAGACAATGGGAGACTAGGGGAAACTGAGAGCCATGGGGACACTGAGACACTAGGGACACAGACATGGGGACACAGACAATGGGAGACTAGGGGACACATGGGGACACTGTGTCCCTAGTGTCTCCGTGTCCTAATGTCTCAGTGCCTCCCAATGTCCTGTGACCTTTATGGGCAAAGCAACACAGTCCTCTAGGGTAACAGGTATAGAACAACAGTCTCTTATGCAAAAATGGTGTGGTTTATTTACAGTGTGCACAAAAATGCATGCAGCAATCAATTTGTTCAAAACTGCAGCACAACAGAAAGGAAAATCTACAAACAAAATCCTAGCTCAAATTTGAGCACTAACTAAACATAAAGTAATGTCCCTTACTAACCAGGGTAATAAACTACACAAATCAACAAAAATAAACATTGGTTTCACCAACCTTTAGCACTTTGTTTGGTGCTGCTCTGCACAGACCTGCTCTCTCTGCAGGTCAGATTGTATCTCTCCCCTTTCTGCTCTGAGACCTGCTAATTAAAGCCTCAGCAGTTGCTAATTGGGCAGGTGAAGGAGTACAGACTATGGAGGACTCTGGCTCCTAGATACCTTCCTTCTATTACCCTCCCATAGACTCTGTCACATATCCCCCCCGCCAGCTTAGACCCATCGGTCGTAGCGACCTTTGACCACAAACAATGGACTCTGGATAAACCATCTGCATTCTCCTGGTCTTTACCAGCTCTATACTCCATAGAGAAGTTATATGGCTGAAGACTAAGGAACCACCTAATCACTCTGGCATTTGTTTCCTTGTTTTGTCTCATCCACGTCAAAGGCGCATGATCTGTGACAAGTTTGAACCTTCTCCCCAATAGATAATACTTAAGTGTTTCCAGTGCCCATTTTATGGCCAAGCATTCTTTCTCAACCACTGAGTATCTCTGTTCATGGGGATTCAGCTTCTTGCTCAGGTACATAATGGGATGTTCTTCTCCTCTGTGTACCTGAGAAAGAACCGCTCCTAGGCCCACATCAGACGCATCTGTCTGTACCACAAATTATTTTGTAAAGTCTGGGGCAACCAAAATTGGGTCAGCACACAAAACCTCCTTCAGGGTACTAAATGCCTTCTCTACCTCGGGAGTCCACTTTATCATAACAGGGCCTTTTGCCTTAGTTAGCTCTGTCAACGGGTTTGCGATCGTAGCAAAGTTAGGTATGAATCTACGGTAGTAGCCCACTAAGCCTAGAAATGCTCTAACTTGTTTCTTTGTCACAGGACGTGGCCAATCCAAAATAGCATCTACCTTACTTTTCTGTGGTTTCAGGAGACCCCTCCCAATAGTGTAGCCCAAATACTTAGCCTCTTCCAAACCTATCGTACATTTGGATGGATTGGCAGTTAGACCTGCATCTCGTATAGACTTTATTACTGCCTGAACTCGGGGAAGGTGTGTTTCCCAATCTGTACTGTGTATAACCACATCGTCAAGGTAGGCAGCCGCGTATTCACTATGGGGTCTAAGGATTCTATCCATCATTCTTTGGAAGGTGGCAGGTGCACCATGCAACCCAAAAGGTAAGACTTTATAGTGAAATAAACCTTCTGGTGTGGAAAAAGCATTTTTTTCTTTGGCTCGCTCTGTTAAGGGAACTTGCCAATAACCTTTAGTCAGATCTAATGTAGTCAGATATCTGGATCGTCCTAATCTATCTATCAGGTCATCAACCCTAGGCATGGGATAAGCATCACATTTTGATATCTCATTTAACTTTCTGAAATCATTACAGAATCTGATTTCTCCATTTGGCTTGGGTACCAACACTATAGGATTACTCCATTCACTTTGTGATTCCTCGATAACCCCTAGCTCAAGCATCTTTCGGACCTCTGCTTTGATGGCTTCTTTTCTGGCCTCTGGGATTCGGTAGCGTTTTAAGTTAACCCTTTTTCCAGGTTCCGTAATTATGTTCAATAACATGAGTCTTTCCTGGTACTGGAGCAAACACATCCCGATTTCTAAGAACAAACTCTCTGACCTCATTTTTCTGATGAGGAGCTAGAGTGTCAGCAATGTTAACCTCTTTTACTTTCTCTACTTTGGTCAGAGGAACTTTGTCTGTCATGGCCATCAAGGCCTCTCTGTCTGTCCAGGGTTTAAGTAAATTTATATGGTATATTTGCTCGGGTTTCTTCTACCAGGTTGTCTCACCTTATAATTCACCTCATTGACTCGTTCAATGATCTCGTATGGGCCATGCCAGTTTGCAAGGAATTTACTTTCTACTGTGGGGATTAGTACCATAACCCTGTCTCCAGGTTGAAAGACCCTAAGTCTAGCATTCCTGTTATAACTAGCTTTCTGGGCTTCCTGTGCTCTCTCCATATTTTCCCTGACAATTGGCATTATGGCCTCAATGCGATCCTGCATTTGTGCCACATGTTCAATAACACTCCTATGAGGCGTGTGTTCCTGTTCCCATGTTTCCTTCGCAACATCAAGGAAACCTCTAGGACAGGGGTAGGCAACCTTCGGCTCTACAGATGTTTTGGACTACATCTCCCATAATGCTTTTACAGCCATATTGCTGGCAAAGCATCAAGGGAGATGTAGTCCACAACATCTGTAGAGCCGAAGGTTGCCTACCCCTGCTCTAGGATGTCTGCCATATAACAATTCAAAAGGTGAGAACCCTGTGGAAGCTTGGGGGACTTCTCTGATAGCAAACATTAGATATGGAAGCAAACGATCCCAATTCTTACCATCTTTATCAATTACCTTACGGAGCATTGCTTTTAAGGTTTTATTAAATCTTTCCACTAACCCATCAGTTTGTGGGTGATACACTGAAGTTTTAAATTTTCTAATCTTCAACAAGTTACATAGCTCTTTCATCACTCGTGACATGAAAGGAGTACCTTGGTCTGTAAGTACTTCTCTAGGTATTCCAACCCGGCTGAACATAAACATTAACTCTCTGGCAATGGTTTTAGTGGAGGTATTTCTTAAAGGTATAGCTTCGGGATAGCGGGTAGCATAATCTAGTGCTACCAATATAGATTGGTGCCCCCTAGCGGATTTAAGTAAAGGACCAACCAGGTCCATAGCAATTCTTTCAAATGGGACTTCTATAATGGGAAGAGGAATGAGGGGATTACGGAAAGCTTGGAATGGAGCCTTTCTTTGGCATTCTGGGCATGACTTGCAAAATCGCTCTATAGCAGAGTAGATTCCTGACCAGTAAAATCTTAGCACTCTCTCTCTGGTTTTTTCAATCCCAAGATGCCCCCCTAATACATGGCTGTGAGCTAGTTTTAAGACTAGGTTCCTGTGGGATTGAGGTACCAGTAATTGCTCAACCTCTTCAACCCCCCTTCCTCTCTACTCGGTAAAGTAAATTATTTCTTTCTGCAAAATAGGGAAGGGACAATTGGGTTTCCAGGTTAACAGGAGTACCTTCTACTACCTGAACATTGTTACGAGCAGCTACCAAGGTTTGATCCTCCCATTGGGCAGCCCGAAAATTTCCTGAACTAATACCTAGATGATGGAACTCCACCTCTTCCCTAAGATTTTCTACTTGGGAGGAATCGCTTTCATTGTGTTTCCATTCCTCACCCAAACATACTACAGTGGGTTCATTTTCACTATACTGCTCCAAATCAATCGTAGAAAAAGGGAAACCATTCTCTAAACCATGGGTCGTCAACCTGGTCCCTACCGCCCACTAGTGGGCGTTTTAGGATTCCAGGTGGGCGGTAGGGATTTCCAGGTTTTGACGACCGGGCGGGCGCGAGCCGGCGGTACCCCTGCGACTGGGTACCGCCGTGACCATTTGCGGCCCCGGCCCGCGCGGCAAACCGCCGGGGCAGCATATGGAGGGGTCCATCGGGTGGCCCATGCTGTCAGGGCCACCCGATGGATGTGGATTGTGAGGGGGCCCGGTCAGCGCTTGGTGCTTTAACAGCGCAACCGGGCCCCCTGTGATGACATCACAGAGCTGGGAGGAAGTGACTGCACATCACTCCTCCCAGCTAACACTGAGATTCGCGCGGGAGGAAGACCAGGGAGTCAGAGTGGGAACTCTGACTCCCATCCACCTGAGCCACCACTGGACCCCAGGGAAAGTCACCCTCCTGAATCTAAAAGGTAGGAAACAGGAGGGTGACTTAAATATAATATGTGTGTGTGTTTGTATGTATGTCTTGTGTGTGTGTGTGTGTCCATGTATGTGTGACTGTCTGTTGGTATGTGTGTCTTGTGTGTGTCTTTATGTATATGTGTGTCTGTCTGTGTTCCTGTATGTGTCTTTGTGTGTGTCTGTATGTGTGCCGTGTGTGTGTATGTATGTGTCGTGTGTACATGTGTCTTGTGTGTGTGTGTATGTGTGTGTCTTTGTGTGTATGTCTTGTGTGTGTGTGTGTCTGTGTGTGTGTCGTGTGTGTGTATGTATGTGTTGTGTGTGTCTGTATGTTGTGTGTGTGTATGTATTTGTGTATGTGTGTGTGTCTTGTCTTGTGTGTCTTGTATGTGTGTGTGTCTTGTATGGGTGTCTTGTATGGGTGTTGTGTGTGTGTGTGTCTGTATGTGTGCCTGTCTGTTATAGTGGACTATAGTAAGTGGGCTACCTAGCTCAGCCTTCCTACTGGGCATTGCTACAAGGAAGGTTAAAAAATAGAAAAAAGGGGAAAAAAAAGGTGGGGAGGGGAATTGAGGAGGGAGAGGAGATGAGCTGACGCACAAATGAGAAATCATATTATGCGCAAACAGAGAAGTCGTCTGAATATCACCTTCGTTTGTTCCTTACGAAAATCGAACCAGATATCAAATATTTAGTCTCGCAGCATCAACCTCAAGGATCTCATTAATCACTAGTAAAGGTAATTTCAATTTACTTTATTGTTTTCTCATTAAACTTTATAAAGTTAAAAACCTTATAAACCTGCATTAAGTAGAAATAAAAAGATAAATGTACGTACATTTATTTTTTTTAAAACACCCTCCTTTCTAAAAAATATTCTGCATTTGCGCGAAAACTGGTGGGCGGTAAGGACATTTTTTCAACCAAAAAGATGCATTAGTGGGCGGTAGGTAGAAAAAGGTTGACTACCACTGCTCTAAACCCACTGTTTCTGCCGCTACCTCTGTACGCTTATCCTGTTTTATTACAGTATCTTCCCAAATTTTCAGAAAGAGGGAAAAATCACACCCCAATACCACATCATAAGGCAATGATGGTACCACCCCAACTCTATGTTTTATCACCCCTACCGCGGTAGCAAATTCCACCTCGGCCGTGGAGTACGTGTGGGTGTCACCATGTATGCATATTATATCCAACATGTGAATTTTATCTACTTGCTCACTCTGAAGTAAAGATCTCTTTACCAATGAAACCTCACTCCCAGAATCTAAGAGTGCTTGCACACTCCTCCCCTCCATATTTACAGATTTGACATAATTAATACCACCAGTACTTGTTAAAGCAGACATTTGTGTGTATACCAACAATGCACCATGTTTCTCCCCCCTCCCCAAATTACATTCCATAGGTTCATCAGTCTATGGACAGTTACGTGCAATATGTCCAATCTCCTGACATCTATAACACTTTATCTCTCTCTCTCAGTCTGGCCTTGTGACCGGGTTGGGAACCTGGGCACCCAATTTTCCAGGTAGTCAGTCTGTCTATGGGTCTGTACAGAATCTTTTTTCCCCATCTGTTTCTTTAAACCCACCAGACTTCTTTGCAGGTATCCTGTTACTTTGCAATTTGGCATTGAGGTAAGGTTCTTTACTCTGAATTTCATTAGCAAACCGGTATCTCTCTGTCAAGTTCATCATTTCTTCTGGGTCCTTTGGATCCGCTTGACTGACTTATTTCCGTAGCGCTATCGGCAGACTCCTGAGGAAGCGATCCATAACCACCTTTTCAATGATTACTGCAGCAGAGTTGATTTCTGGCTGTAGCCACTTCTGGGCAAGTCTCAAGAGGTCATACATTTGTGACCTAGTAGATATCTCTGTATCATAAACCCAAGTATTATATCTTTGGGCTTGCACTGCAGGCGTAACTCCAAGCCGTGTTAGTATTTCTGCTTTCAATCGGTCATAGTCTTGTGCTTGGCTGAGAGGCAAATCATCATATGCTTATTGGGATTCTCCACTGAGGCAAGGGGCTAATAATCCTGCCCACTGACCTGGAGGCCATTCTTCTCGGGTAGCAATCCTTTCAAAGGTTGTCATCAACCTCATTCACTTTATGTAAAAAGTCAGTAACTCTAATCTGGCGCCCCCTATCCATAGTAGGGGTAGTCACACTTGACAGCATGGTTTGTTGCAAAGCACTTGTTAGTTTTTCTCTGTCTTCCCGCTGAGTTTCCATAACGCAGTCTATTTGTGTGGCCAATAAGCGGTTTGTCTCCTGTTGGGCCGCAACAGCCTGTCGCTGTGACTCCATGAGGCTACTGATCTGCGCCGCTGTTACACGGTCTGTGTCTTGCTGGGTAGTAGTGTGGTGGAATCTCAGTAAAAATAAATTTACTAGGACAAGATTGCCATGTGGCATATGTGTAAATGTTGGTGTATCAGTTAGTCAGTTACACGTAGCTAAGATACAATCAACACTGTATTGAGCAAGTGCAGGAATGCAGAAACTGAAAACACTTCCCCTCCTCCATTGTTCTGGGTGAGCCATGTGGTCTAACAGGTAAGGAAAGTTAGGCTTTGTTCAGCTGATTGTGTAAAGAGTATATGTGGGTAGAGTTAACTATAGGAGGAGCTATATGTCTATATTATGCATTTACACAGTCAGTTCTGGGCTCAGACCTTGTTGTATTTTGGTGACATTAGTCCCTCTGAGCCCCGGTCGGTGAATCGAATAAAGAATCTCTTCCTTCCTGAAGAAACCTGTGTCCACTTCTCTGTGCTTGGCTTCCGTCAGTTTCTCCGGTATCATTTGGTGCATTGGGCCGGGAAGCTCATCGTTCAACGGTAGCTGAGAAGCAGAGGCGTGAGACGGTCTATCTTTGCCCACGTTCTCTACGGCTGCACCCCTGAACTTCTGCGTGGACCTCCTTTCGTCTCGGCGCCACTGGTCTGTTGTCCAGGAGATCATCGGCCTCTACGTAGTAAGTGCTGGGGTGCCCCCGTCGATGAGTGTGAACCCAGGTTCAGGAACGAGGAGGTAAGACGACTACTGTTTTAGACGGTGGACCCACTAGGGGTATTGGATACCGATTGTGCGGTAGGCCCATAAGGGGTTATTTGTGTATGGAATCTGCCCCTAGGGAAGGAGCGAAGGCGCACCGCTCAATTAAACGCCCTTTAGTAAGCCCGTTTAATTTTGGTTTGGAGTCAGACGGGGTTCTGGTGTAAATAGCCCTAGCCGGACACCGGTGTCTTGTCTAGACTAGCGTTCTAGGGTGTATATTACGTTCGCTAGGTCGGAGGGACCGGGAGACTAAGCGGCGTCTGTGTAAATTCGGTCCGCTAGATCTCAACCTATCTTGGCTAAGTGGGAAGGCGTGTAAATTTGGAACCCACTAGATTTTTGATAGAGTATATAGACTAAGAGGGTTCTGTGTAAATTCCGCCCTCTAGTTCGCTATATGTGGTGTTTGGGCAGCGTGGCTAACCAAAACGGATGTAAATTGTTTTAGGTAGTCCATCAAGGTACTGGCCAATAGATTAGTTGGGAATTGTAAATGTGTTAAAGATTGTTGTAGTAGAGTGTATATCTTGCCAGATAGCGTGAGCTCTGCCGTCTAGCGAGAGTGTGAATAGTGTGTAACTGTATTATAGCGCACGGTACCATAACCATGTATAATAACTACTGATATTGTAAATAACTACTAATAACTGTTGTCTATGTTGTATGTTTAACACCATAACCACTACTAATTGAACTGTGACTTTAAATTGTACTCTAACCAATGCTAACCGTACTATAACTACTGTTTGTAAAGACGATGTTACTGGGGTATGTTATAGACGGGTAATTCAGATATAGGGAATTATAGCGTCGGTGACTGTATAGTTTCGCCAAAGGGCACAGTATTAGTTATTTACTGACTGGTGTAACAGCTGTGTGTGTACGGGAATTCCCTGTATGTTTTGTTGTATGAGTTTGACCTAGTAACTGTGCCACATGGTGCTGTTGCCAGGGAAACGAGTGTGACTGTTGGAGGTGTGTTTGTTGTGTTTCTTTGAATTAGACGCTCCGTTGCTAAGTATGGATGTGCCAGAATTCAAAGATTGTTGATCCCTTAGAATGTATGCTAAATAACTTTAAAAAGGGATATAATGTGTGTGATTTTGGGGTTAAATTGGCTACCTTATGTAGTAGAGAATGGCCTCTGTGGTAATCTGTCTTGATTTAAATCTAGTGCAGCGTGTACATGTGGCTGTATCTATTATGTTTGAATTCTATGACCAGTTTCCATATTTTGACTGTTTAAAACAGTTTGTGTTACTAGATGGTTACCAAAAACTGGTTTGTCCATCCCCAATGGAATCTGACCCATCTGACCATCCCTCAACTAAATTCTTTAGCAAGAACTGGTGCAGCTGGTATGTCCACCTGTGCTCTCTGTGCCTACCTACCCCCCCAACTGGTTCTTGTACCCTGAGGCCATTTTTGGTGGAAGGGTATTTTAGTTCAGTTTTATTATTAGCAGTCAAAATTGTGAGGAGAATTCTTAATAACAGTAACTCTGATCCACTGAATCAGATAATTCTCAGCAATTACACAATACCATAACCATTGACAATACCATAACCACTGATAATACCATAACCACTGATAATACCATAACCACTGACAACACCATAACCACTGATAATACCATACCACTGAAAACACCATAACCACTGACAATACCATAATCACTGAAAACACCATAACCACTGATAACACCATAACCACTGAAAACACCATAACCACTGATAATACCATAACCACTGAAAACACCATAACCACTGAAAACACCATAACCACTGACAATACCATAATCACTGAAAACACCATAACCACTGATAACACCATAACCACTGACATAACACTATAATTACTGAGCCTTGTGTGCCTTTAGTAACAGTAAATTCGTTTTGAAATACAACTGGATGAAATGGTCAATGGTATAGGACGCTGGAATACACTTTTACCATTTTTGGTTACTGGTCAGGCTCCTCCTAGCCCTGTCCGAAACATTTTGTTAACCAAGTTACTGACCAGTAAAATTAATTTATCCATTTCCACCTACCTCACCACTCCCCGACCGGAACCTATGACTAAACAACCCTATCTAAGTCCCACCCTAACCTGAAAAATGACCGGTGCCCTCCAACTTTGACATTTACAAATGCCACTGCAGCTTACCCCTGGTCCCCCACACATTGATATTAATGGTCAATTACAGTTGGCAGACCCTGTATTTGTTTATGTCCCGTTCACCATGACTGATCTGTTTAATTGGAAGACCCATAATTCCTTTACGAAAGCCGACGAGTCACCTAGTGCTTTCTATGAGAGATTGCTGGAGTCATATAGATTATATACTCCTTTTAATCCAGAGGCCCCTGAGAACTCTCGAATGAACAACTCAGCATTTGTCAGCCAGACCCAAGGTGATATCAAAAGAAAATTGCTAAAGTTAAAGGGATTTGTAGGAATGTCCATATCACAGTTAATGGAAATTGCAAGTCAGGTGTATATGAACAGGGAGATTGAAACAAAGAAGGAGGAAGAACGTAAAATGAGGATGAAGGCAGATATGCTAGCTGTAGCTATCATAAGTGTAGAGAGACAGGGAAGGGAGGTGAATAGAGGAGTTGAGAATAGGCTGAGTAAGGGAGGAAGTAGGAATCACTGTGCGTATTGTAGAGAGGAAGGATATTGGAAAAGTGACTGCCCACAGAGGGAATATAAAGCAAGTTATATATAAGACAAGAGAGAAGGTTACGAGATGGTTACAGAGGTGGCTATAGAGAAAGTCTTGGAGGGAATGACAGCAGTAACAGAGGAGGTGTTCAGGGAAGTAGATACTATTCCCCTACCCAGAGATTAAGGGATAGAGAAGATAGAGATTTTGTCGGTCTGGCTGACACTGTCATGGAAGACTATTGATACCGACTGGGCTCCATCCCCCTTTAGCTGAGTGCAGCCTATGGTCGATGTATCAATAGAGGGAAAGAGGAGCTCTTTCATGATTGACAGTGGTGCTGAGTACTCTGTGGTAACTAACCTAGTTGCTCCTCCTTCAGGAAGACTATAACTATGATAGGAGCTACTGGGAAAAGCGCTGCTAGACCAATTCTCAGGAGTCATACTTGTATTCTAGGAGGCCATTTTGTTAGGCACCAGTTCCTATATATGCTGGAGTGTCCAGTTCAGCTTCTAGGACGAGATCTATTATCAAAGCTTCAAGCCCAGATAACTTTTAAACCCAACGGATCAATGTCTCTGAAGTTTAATAGATCACCAGGCATAATATCAGTATCGGTGCAAAGGGAAGAAGAATGGCACTTCTACTCTATAATAACAAATACTGACCCTAAGAGTGATGAATCCTTATTTGACATTTCAAGAATATGGACAGAGAATAATCCTCCAGGACTTGCTCGCAATATTCCACCAATACACATTGAATTAACATAAAACACGAAAACAGAAATGAAAAGGGTGCGCCTAACTTACATAAAAATAATATTATGCATAAATAAAATAATAATAAAATAATAGTCCAAAGTCCTACAATAAGTCTGAAGTGGTAAGTTCCACAAAGTATGGAGGATGCTTGAGGATGATGTCAGTCTTTACGCCTATGCACTTGTAGTTCGGTGATGATATGTGAAGATAAAAGCAGGAAAACAAAAATCCCAATGGTACAGTATGTCAGCAAGGTGAAAGGGGATAAAATAGTGATAATGAAAATTACTCACAATTTTCAGAGCTAAAATCCAGCTCTGATATTATATGCGTGAAGTGGAATGATCCCCACTCAAGGATATATTGTGGTGGAATCTCGGTAAAAATAAATTTAGTAGGCCGAGATTACCACGTGGCATGTGTACGTGCATATGCTGACGTATCGATCAGTTGGTTGCACGAGGCAAGATACGATCAGTAGTGTACGGAGCATGTGCAAGAATACAGGATATAGTATTCCCCTCCTCCATTGTGCTGGACAAGCCATGCGGTCAAACAGGAAGTTAATTCTTATTTGTGTTGATTGGTTAAGAGAATGTGCGGGTGGAGCTTAATATGGGAGGAGTTATATGCCTATATAAGGAGCCTGCACTATTGTCCGGGGCTCAGAATTTGCTGTATTTTGGTGACGCTAGTCCCTCTGAGTCCCGATCGGTGATCCAATAAAGAATCTCTTCCTTCCTGAAGAAACCTGTGTCCATCTCTCTGTGCTTGGCTTCCGTCAGTTTCTCCGGTATCATTTGGTGCATTGGCCGGGAAACTCATCGTTCAACGGTAGCTGAGAGGCAGAGGCGTGAGACGGTCTATCTTTGCCCACGTTCTCTACGGCTGCACCCCTGAACTTCTGCGTGGACCTCCCTTCGTCTCGGCGCCACTGGTCTGTTGTCCAGGAGATCATCGGCCTCTACGTGAGAAGTGCTGGGGTGTCCCCGTCGATGAGTGTGAACTCAGGTTCAGGAACGAGGAGGTAAGACAACTGCTGTTTTAGACGGCAGGACCCACTAGGGGTATACCGATTGTGCGGTAGGCCCAAAGGGGTTTGAATCTGTGTATCTGCCCCCTCTGTCGGAAGGAAGGAGCGAAGGCGCACCGCTCGATCGAACGCTCTTTAGTCAGACCGTTTGATTTGGTTAGTCAGGCGGGGTCCTGGTGTAAATAGCCCTAGCCGGACACCGGTGTCTTGTCTAGACTAGCGTTCTAGGGTGTATATTACGTTCGCTAGGTCGGAGGGACCGGGAGACTAAGCGGCGCCTGTGTAAATTCGGTTCGCTAGTTCTCATCCTATCTGGGCTAAGTGGGAAGGCGTGTAAATTTGGAACCCACTAGACTTTTGATAGTGCGACTAAGAGGCGCCTGTGTAAATTCGGTTCTCTAGCTCGCTATATATGTGGTGATTGGGCAGTGTGGCTAACCAAAACGGGTGTATATAGTTTTAGGTAGTCCATTCAAGGTACTGGCCAATAGTTTAGTTGGGAATTGTAAATGTGTTAACGATTGTTTAGTAAAGTGTATATCTTGTTAGATAGCGCGAGCTCAGCCGTCTAGCGAGAGTGTTAATAGTGTGTTGCTGTATTATAGTGCACGGTACCATAACCCTGTATATTTACTGACACTGTATATAAGTACTAATCATTGTTGTCCATTGCATGTTTAACACCATAACCACTAATAATTGTATTGTGACCTTAACTTGTGCTTTGACCTATGCTAACCGTACTGTAACCGCTAATTGTAAAAGACGATGTTACTGGGGTGTGTTATAGACGGGTAATTCGTATATAGAGAATTATAGCGTGGGTGACTGTATAGTTACGCCAAAGGGCATAATATTGATTATATAGTGACTGGTGTAACAGCTGTGTGTGTACGGGAATTCCCTGAGTGTTTATTGTTATTGTGTACGTTTCACTTGGTAACCGTACCACGTGGTGCTGTTGCCAGAGGAAACGGGTGTGACTGTTGAATAGTACGCGTGTATAGTATTCGTTGTCGACGACGTTCCATTGTTAAGTATGGGTGCGTCGCAGTCAACGATTCCGGATCCCTTAGGTTGTATGGTGAAGAATTTTAAAAAGGGATTCAAAACTTGTGATTTTGGGGTTAAAATGTCTCCTGTACGTTTGGTCACTTTGTGTACTAGGGAGTGGCCTACTTTGGTTGCGGCATGGCCGCCACGTGGCAGTTTGGATCTAACTCTGGTACAGCGCTTACACGTGGCTGTATCAGGTAGGCCTGAACTTTACGGCCAGTTTCCTTATATTGACTGTTGGAGACAGGCCGTAAATGACTCGCCAAAATGGCTCCAGACATGCCACGAGGAGCAGTGTCGCCTCATGGTAGCTAGGACTTGTTCGTCCACTAGGACTGGTGTTAGGCCCATTTTGGACACGCCCCCTGAGTCCGAGATCCCTTTGCCGCCCCCTTACTTTCCGTTAAGAGGAAGTGACGCAAACGCAGGAAGTCCTGCAGCCCTCCCCTCATTACCCCCATCCACTTCCGCTTCCTCCTCCAGTACAGGATCCACCCCCCCTCGTACTAAATCTCCCCTTCCGGAACCAGAACCCACCCCCATTAGAAACGAATATCCTGATTTGGCGCCACTTCAGACTTCCGGTCAAGCTTCATCTAGCTCGGCTCGAAGTGTTTTATTTACGACCTTTTCCCAAAACCAACCTCCCACATCCCCATACCCTATCTCTCCCCGACCGGAACCCATGACTGACGCCTCTCTACGTAGCCCCATCCAAACCCGACAGTTGACTGGTGCCCAACAATTAAAGCACTATCAGATGCCTCTTCGTCTGAATCCCGGGTCAGCTTATATCGATGCCGCAGGTCAAATGGCACACGCTGACCCAGTCTTCGTATATGTCCCATTTACCACAACCAATCTTTTAAACTGGAAGACCCATAATTCCTCGTATACTGAGAAACCACAAGCTATGACTGATCTGTTCACCTCAATAGTACAGACGCATAATCCGACATGGGCTGATTGCCAGCAGTTACTAATGACTTTATTTAACAATGAGGAAAGGACAAGAATAAATCAAGCAGCCATAAAAGTACTAGAGGATAGAGCCCGTGTTTTGAACCAAGCTAATCCAGCAGCATGGGCCGCAACACATTATCCCAACACTGATCCCGATTGGAACGTAAATGGTGCTGATATGGTTCAACTCAGAGCCTATAGAGACGCTATAATTGCTGGCATGAAAGCAGGAGGAAAGAAAGCCATTAACATGTCGAAGACAGTTGAGGTGATCCAGAAAAGCGATGAAGCGCCCAGTGTCTTTTATGACCGATTATTGGAGGCATACCGCTTGTATACCCCCTTTAATCCGGAAGACGCAGACAATTCCCGAATGGTTAACTCCGCCTTTGTCAGCCAAGCATACGGAGATATTAAGCGCAAGCTACAAAAGTTAGAAGGGTTTGCAGGTATGTCCATCACCCAACTAATGGAGGTAGCAAATAAGGTCTATATCCAGCAGCGCAAAGGTCCCGCGATAGAGAAGGTAGGGACTTTGTAGGATTGGCTGACACGGTCATGGAGGACTATTGATACCGACCGGGCTCCATCCCCCTTGGTCGAGCGGAGCCTATGGTCGATGTATCAATAGGGGGAAAAAGGAGTGCGTTCATGATCGACACTGGTGCTGAACATTCAGTGGTGACTAATCTAGTTGCTCCTCCATCTGGAAGGACTATTACTGTGATAGGAGCAACTGGAAGAAGTGCTGAAAAACCGGTTCTTAAAAGTCGACTCTGTACATTGGGAGGCCACGTAGTAAAACATCAATTCCTTTATATGCCTGAATGTCCAGTCCAATTGCTGGGACGTGATATGCTATCAAAATTACAAGCGCAGATTACGTTCCTACCAAATGGAACAACATCCTTAAAGTTTAATGGACCTTCAGGTATTATGACTTTATCCGTACCAAAGGAAGAAGAGTGGCGACTTTATACAGTGTTGACTAGCCAAAACCCTAGGAGTGATGAGACATTGTTTAACATACCAGGAGTTTGGGCAGAGAACAACCCACCAGGACTGGCCCGCAATATTCCACCTATAAAAATTGAACTGAAACTTGGGGTTTATCCAGTAAGCCTAAGACAATACCACATCCCACAGAAGGCTAAGAAGAACATCCAATCCTATCTGGATAAGTTCATACGGTATGGTATCCTAAAATTCTGTACTTCCCCCTGGAACACCCCATTGCTGCCTGTTCAAAAGCCCGGTACAGATGAGTATCGACCTGTGCAGGACTTGAGAGCAGTCAATGATGCGGTTGTTAGTATACATCCAGTTGTACCCAATCCATATAACCTGCTTGCTTTAATTCCGGGCGGGGCTACTTACTTCACAGTCTTAGATCTCAAAGATGCCTTCTTTTGCCTCCGAATTGCCGCAGAAAGTCAATGTATTTTCGCTTTCCAATGGGAGAACGCTGTAACGGGCTCAAAACGCCAAATGACTTGGACAAGACTGCCCCAAGGGTTTAAAAATTCACCTACCCTATTTGGTTCAGCTCTAAGTCAAGATCTACTGGATTTCGAGTCTATCCCAGGAGAATGTGTATTGTTACAATATGTAGATGGCTTGTTGATAGCAGCAGTTACAAAAGAAAAATGTCAGCAAGCAACGCACGATCTACTACATATTCTCTGGAAGGCAGGATACAAGGTGTCCAGGAAGAAGGCTCAGTTGTGTTTGCCAACTGTCAAGTATCTGGGATTCCATATCTCTGAAGGTCAAAGGATTATGGGGCCAGAGAGAAAAGAAGCTGTCTGCCAAATACCAATACCCAAGAATAGAAGACAAGTGCGAGAATTCTTGGGGGCAGCAGGCTTCTGTAGGATATGGATTCCCAGCTATGCGATACTGGCAAAACCTCTGTACGCAGCTATCAAAGGTACAGAGCACGACCCCTTCTTATGGACCCAAGAACAGCAAACGGCATTTGAAGATGTGAAGAAGGCTTTGATGAGTGCCCCAGCATTAGGTCTACCTGATCACACACGACCATTCTACTTATATGTACATGAGCAAAGAAGAATGGCTGTGGGAGTATTGACACAGTACTTGGGATCATGGCAAAGACCTGTTGCCTATATGTCTAAGCAATTGGATGCAGTGGCCAGCGGACTTCCACCTTGTCTAAGAGCCGTAGCTGCAGCCGCCCTGCTAGTAGCTGAAGCCGATAAACTCACTCTGGGTCAAGAACTTTATGTACGAGTCCCACATGCAGTACAGACGTTGTTAGATTACAAAGGAAATCATTGGTTTAGTAACAGCCGTATGACCAAGTATCAAGCAATGTTGTGTGAAAACCCAAGAGTGCATTTAGAGACTGTAAACACCTTAAATCCAGCTACCCTTTTGCCACAACCTACTGAAAGTCAACATGATTGTTTGGAAGTAATGGATGAAGTATTTTCAAGTAGACCAGATCTTCGTGATTTTCCCATCCAGAACCCCGATGTTCAATATTATACCGACGGTAGTAGTTATGTGAAAGAAGGGATCCGCTATGCAGGATATGCAGTAACAACAATAGACAAGGTGATAGAAGCTCGGCCACTGGCGAAAGGAACATCAGCACAAAAGGCAGAATTAATAGCACTAACACGAGCGTTACAATTGGCTGAAGGTTTAAGAGTGAATATCTATACGGACTCTAAGTATGCGTTCTTAACCACTCATGCCCACGGAGCTTTGTATAAAGAAAGAGGACTACTGAATTCAGAAGGCAAAGAAATCAAATACGCAGCCGAAATCCTACAACTATTGGAAGCAGTGTGGGAGCCGAAAGAAGTCGGTATCATACATTGTCGAGCGCATCTGAGAGGAGATGGTGATGTAACCAAGGGAAATCGGATGGCAGATAGTGCAGCTAAGCGTGCTGCTGAATCAGGAAGACAGGAGTATGTGGGGCATATAGCTGCTCTTATACCAACTCCACTGTCCCAATGGACTCCAGTTTATACAGCTCAAGAAGAGGAGTGGTTAAAGACTGAACCAGGAAAGTATTTGGAGAACAAGTGGTATCAGCTAGAAGATGGAAGAATAGTCATACCAGCATCACTAGCGGTAGAAATTGTCCAAAATTATCACAACGGGACACATTCTGGGAGAGACAGTACTGAAGAATCTCTCAGGAAACATTTCTACATACCAAGATTGTCCAACTTGACTCAGGCCATTGTACGCAGATGTGTAACGTGTGCTAAGAATAATGCAAGACAAGGACCAGTAAAGCCACCAGGAGTCCAGTTTATGGGGGGACTCCCCATGTCCGATCTACAAATAGACTTTACAGTGATGCCTAAATCGGGTGGACATCGTTACCTGTTGGTAATTGTGTGCACCTATTCAGGCTGGGTAGAAGCATGTCCTACTCGTACAGAGAAAGCAGGAGAAGTTGTAAGATTCCTGCTACGAGAAATAATACCCCGATATGGACTACCCTGTTCTATAGGATCGGACAATGGTCCAGCTTTTGTTCACCAGTGCCTACAACAACTGACTCATATGCTTGGTATAAAGTGGAGGCTTCATACTGCATATAGACCCCAGAGTTCTGGTAAGGTAGAGAGAATGAATAGAACTATTAAGAACCAGTTGGCTAAAATGTGTCAGGAAACCCAACTTAAGTGGAACGTTCTCTTACCCATAGCTCTATTGCGAATCCGCAGTACCCCTACCAGAAGGATGGGCCTCTCTCCTTTTGAAATCATGTATGGGCGACCACCTCCCGTACTTGGTAACTTAAGGGGGGATTTGAGTCAGTTGGGAGAAGGAATTACCCGGCAGCAGGTTGTAGAGTTGGGTAAGACTATGGAGGAGGTACAGAAATGGGTACAAGATAGATTACCTGTGAATATTTATCCCCCTGTTCATAGTTATCATCCAGGAGACCAAGTGTGGATTAAAGAGTGGAATAATGTACCGTTAGGGCCCAAGTGGAGAGGTCCTTATGTTGTTCTTTTGTCTACCCCTACAGCGATAAAAGTAGCCGAAGTAACTCCGTGGATACATCACTCCAGGGTTAAACCAGCAGCAGTCGATTCTTGGCAAGTTACAGCAGATCCAGAGAATCCCTGCAAGATCCGGTTGAAACGCACTACTCAGTCGGAGTAACGAGGAATTATTGTGGATTACAAATTTTATTGTTACAGGTGTGAGTGAGAAGGCCATAATAAAGCCTGTCCGCTTACCAACACATAGTGTATAAGCCAGGAAAGTCTCGAAGGGACACCTGTGAAGACGAGCAGAACTCCATTCCCTGCAGCCCTCACATCCTGGAAGCTGAGGTTCCATCGCACGGACGAAGACTGAGGATGACGGCGAAAGATGTGCTTTTGATTGTGTTTATTTATATGTGTTTTTATATTCAGGAAGGTAGAGGTACCGACACTCCTAGCTGTGAGGTATGCATTAAGACTACGAGAACAGGTAACCATATTTCCCAAACCCTAATTTGGCATTCACAATACGAATGTAAAGGAGAGGTATCAAGATGTAGATACCTAAATATAGACTATAGTGTGTGCCATTTAGGAGTAGGAGAACCTAAGTGCTTCAGTCCAGAGTATCAACCTCGTACAATTTGGTTGACTCTCAGGAATGGAGATCCTCAGGGGACCCTAATTAATAAGACGGTGTTAGAATCCGTATATTCTTCGGGTGTTCTGCTATTTGATGCGTGTAAAGCGATATCAAGTGGTAGAAAACCGTGGAATGTATGTGGGGATCTTATATGGGAGAGGACGTATGGGTCTAATGATAAATATATTTGTCCCAGTAGTAAAAATAAGTATGTAAGTCCTAGATGCCCAAATAAAGACTATAACTTTTGCCCATATTGGTCTTGTGTGGGGTGGGCGACTTGGGGACAGACAGTAGATAAAGACATGATAGTGACTAAGTTGCCGACTAGCCCTTATTGTAAGTCTATGGAATGCAACCCAGTCCATATACTTATTAATAACCCCGACAAGTTCCTAGATAAGTATGGAAATTTATTTGGGTTTCAGATATACGGGACGGGTTTAGATCCTGGGACATTATTGTTTATAGGAATAGAGACTGATACGGTATCCTCCCAGACTCATCAAGTATACCATTCCTTTTATGAAGAGATGAGTATAGATAATAAGATCCCCCATAACGCTAAAAACCTGTTCATTGACCTAGCTGAAAGTATTGCCGGTAGTCTTAATGTTACCAACTGCTATGTGTGTGGAGGTACTAACATGGGAGACCAATGGCCTTGGGAAGCAAAGGAGGTAATGTCCGGTTCTGAGGCAGTTGACCAACTAATATCTACACAAGCCGATTATCATTTGAGTGTTAGAGGTAAATCTGAGTGGAGATTAAAGACCTCCATCATAGGTTATGTTTGCATAGCAAGGAAAGGAATAATGTATAATACTTCTGTAGGAGAATTAACTTGTCTAGGGCAAAAAGCTTATGATGATGATACAAAGAATACAACTTGGTGGTCGGCTTCCAATGTCTCAGAACCATCTAACCCGTTTGCCAGATATGCCAGTTTAAAGGATGTGTGGTTTGATTTATCCATCACATCTACCTGGAGAGCCCCAGCAAATTTGTACTGGATCTGTGGTAAGAAAGCCTATTCGGAGTTGCCACAGGACTGGGAAGGGGCATGTGTGTTGGGTATGCTCAAACCATCCTTCTTCTTGTTACCGATTGAAACAGGTGAGACTTTAGGTGTTAAAGTGTATGATGTGAATCATAGGAAGAAAAGGGGACCCTTAGAGATAGGCACCTGGGAAGATAATGAATGGCCTCCCCAGCGTATCATAGATTATTATGGGCCAGCCACGTGGGCAGAAGATGGTACCTTTGGTTATAGAACCCCTATTTATATGCTCAACCGCATTATAAGATTACAGGCGGTGGTTGAGATTATCACCAACGAGACGTCACAAGCGCTCAATCTCCTAGTGAAACATAATACCAGGATGAGGACGGCAGTCTACCAAAATAGATTAGCCTTGGATTACCTTTTGGCAGTAGAGGGAGGTGTATGTGGGAAGTTTAACCTAAGCAATTGCTGTCTTCAAATAGATGACGAAGGGCAAGCAATAGCTGAGCTTACTAGCCATATGGTTAAACTAGCGCATGTGCCTACTCAGGTATGGAAAGGGTACAATCCAAGTAGTTGGTTTGGTAGCTGGTATGAGTGGTTTGGAGGGCTTAAGGCAGTGGTAGGTGGAGTCCTACTGATTTTACTGTTGTGTCTACTCCTACCGTGTCTTATACCCTTAGTAGTTAGGTCTGTGCAAAGCCTGATAGGAAGTATAGCAGAGAGGAAGGCTGCTGCACAGATAATGGCGATATATAAGTATAAGGCTCTAGATCAAGGAGAACCAATGCAGGAAGATGAGTGTTAAAAGATTCACATCATAAGATAAGTCTGGTCTGGTTCAAGGTAACTTGCGGTGTAAGCAAAACTAAGGTTATGTGATGCCTCAAGTAATTGTAAAATATCAAGAGGCATCAAAGGGGGGAATGTGGTGGAATCTCGGTAAAAATAAATTTAGTAGGCCGAGATTACCACGTGGCATGTGTACGTGCATATGCTGACGTATCGATCAGTTGGTTGCACGAGGCAAGATACGATCAGTAGTGTACGGAGCATGTGCAAGAATACAGGATATAGTATTCCCCTCCTCCATTGTGCTGGACAAGCCATGCGGTCAAACAGGAAGTTAATTCTTATTTGTGTTGATTGGTTAAGAGAATGTGCGGGTGGAGCTTAATATGGGAGGAGTTATATGCCTATATAAGGAGCCTGCACTATTGTCCGGGGCTCAGAATTTTCTGTATTTTGGTGACGCTAGTCCCTCTGAGTCCCGATCGGTGATCCAATAAAGAATCTCTTCCTTCCTGAAGAAACCTGTGTCCATCTCTCTGTGCTTGGCTTCCGTCAGTTTCTCCGGTATCAATATAGGGTGACGCTGGTCAGCAAGTAGTGCAGGTGAAAAGTCCAGCGATGATCCGGCTCGGCCGATAATAAGAGAAAATAAAATATAGTGCTCTCTGTATGGCAGATAAAAATGCTAGAAGAAAATAAAAATATACTCACAGTATATAGAGCAGGCTGAACTGCTCGGTGTAAGCGTATGGGTGGTATAATCCCCACCTATGGATTCTTTGCGCTATTGCGTGGGTTTATAAATTATAAGTAAGGTCAGGTTAAAAAAGGTAAAAAAAAAAAAAAAAAAAAAGGATATTTAAAGGAATATGGCAAACAAGATATTTTGGTGCCAAAAATTCCTTTATTACAAATATAAAATATAAAATATAAAATGTATAATATCTAGACGCGTTTCGCCTAAAGAGGCTTCTTCAAGTAGATAATAGAAAACATAACCTGACATACATGAACTTATATAGGGTACAATAGTATTAGTAAAATTTGAATATCCCGCCAAAATGGCGTCATTACCATAATTAGCATAAAACATAAAATATAGTAAAAGTGTTTTTTAAACACAATAGGATAAAATATTATAAGAGGCCAATCTTATGGGACCAGAAAGAACAGGAAAAGAGGCTTTAATCCTGTAAAAAATGATATATTAAGAACGAATTCGGAAATTAGCATAAAAAAATAAAAATGACTTTTACAGGTATAAAAGTGAAGCTGTAACCCAAACTAACTGAGTGGTAATATTGGTTTATAAAAACGAAGCTTGTAGCTTGATAAATTAAAGAAAGAAAACGGGTCATGTGACGCGCGACTAGAATACTTCCGCGTCACGTGACTGATGTTTAGATAAATTAGCATACTCCCTGGAGGGGATAATGGGGATATAAACAGGGAGGGGGGATAAAACTTAGGCACAGTGAGGGAAATTATAATTGTCAACAAATTTGATTAAGGTTAACATCATATATGTATATCTTGGGGAAGGTTAACTAAACTGTGAAATACAAAGTTTATAAAAACATAATAAAGATAATAAAATTAATAAAAAATATATATGAAATGTAGTTAGTACATACTCATATAAGTAATATTTGTGTAGATAAACAATGATTGGAATGAGGAGCAGAAAGTAGTAGAAAAGTTATTGTTGCTGTGTAATAAAAAAGTTATTGTTACTGTGTAATAAAAAAATTATTGCTACCATCATACCATCATAAAGGATTAGAGGGGCATTTTTTATTTTTATAAAAAGTTAAAAAGGTCAAAGTCTATATTGAGACCTTTTGGAGTAAGGGTTTTTAGGTTATAGACCCACTCCATTTCTTTTTTTCCCAGAATCTTTTTGATGTCACCTCCTCTCCATGGGACATTACATATATCTATACCAATGCATTTTAAAAGTTTTGGATTTTTATCGTGTTTCAGAAAGTGCTTAGATACCGAATGGTTATCATAGCCTTTTGCAATGTTGCGACAATGTTCGGCCAGTCTTGTTTTTAGATCTCTAGTGGTCATACCTACATATTGTAAGCCACATGGGCATTCTAATAGATAAATGACGTTTTTTGTATTGCAGTGAATAAAGTGTTTTATCTGATAGTTTTTTTGTGTAATTGATGATTTAAAATAAGTAGTTTTAGACTTAATAATGTCACTGGTGCGTTTACATACTATGCACTTGTTGCATTTAAAAAAACACTAGGTTTAGGTAAAAAAGTAAGAAGGTTAGGAGGGGGTTTATCGTATTTTTGTTTGGTATAGTTAGTTGTGAGGATGGACTTAAAGCTGGGTGCCCCTCTGAATATGACATGTGGATTATCTGGGATAACGCCAGCTAGAGTTTCATCCTGTTTTAATATATGCCAATGTTTCTTAATAATCTTCTTCATAACATTGCTTTTGTTATTGAAGTCGAAAATAATTGGCAAAGATGGTGCATCTTTAGTGTCTTTTTTATTTTTGTATTCAAGAAGTTCTGATCTGTTTTTATCTTTAATATTCTTTAGAGTAAGGTCTAAATTTTGTTTGGGGTAATTTTTCTCAGAAAATTTGTCTAACAGCGTCTGAGATTGGGCTTCAAAGTCTTGGGTAAGGGAGCAGTTCCTCCGAAGACGGAGGAACTGGCTTTTTGGTATGCCTTGGAGCCAGGGTTTATGATGGCAGTTAGTAACATCAATAACATTATTAGTGCATACTTTCTTAAAAAAAGTTTTGGTGTTAATTGCATCATCTTTAATAAAAATTTCTAAATCTAAAAAATGAATGGAAGAGTTACTGTATTCCCAAGTTAAAATAATACTTCTGTCATTTTTGTTTAGATGCTGTAAAAACTGGTTCAAGGAATCCTCCGTCCCTTCCCAAATAAAAAACAGATCATCTATATATCTAAAATATGTGACCAAGTTTGCCCGCCAGTCATGCCCTCCCAGAATGGCAGTGGATTCCCAATCTGCCATAAAGAGATTGGCATAACTAGGGGCAAACCTGGTCCCCATAGCCGTACCCTGTTTCTGTAAATAAAAAGAATCTAAAAACCAAAAATAGTTGTTTTTTAAAATAATATTAATACCTTGTATAATAAAATCAATTTGGTGGTCTGGAATATTATTTTCAGTTCTTAAAATGTTCTCAACTGCATAGCAACCTTTATCGTGAGGGATGATTGTGTATAAAGATTGGACATCGCATGTAACTAAAAAGTAAGTGTTTTTCCAAGTAAAATTATTTAAAAAGCGAAGGAGAGTCATGGAGTCTTTTAAGTACGACTCCATACGTTTAACTGAAGGTTGTAAAAGGATGTCCAGATATTCAGATAAGTTAGATAAAATAGAATTAATCCCTGACACGATAGGCCTGCCTGGAGGGTTTGTCACATTTTTGTGAATTTTTGGTAAAAAATAAATTACGGGAATTTTGGGATGGGATACGTTTAAAAATTCATATTCTTCTTTACTTAAAATATTAGAGTCACGGCCATTGGTTAAAAAGGAGTTTAAGACTTGTTGGATTTTTGGGGTGGGGTCTTGTGTAAGTTTTTCAAATGTCAGTACTTCAAAAAGGTCTTAAATATGCCCCTACAAACCCATCAGCCACACATTTGCCAGAAGCTCAAGGAAGCAGGCTGAAGGGTCAGTGTTAGGACCCGCTTAGGGGGGGTCTGCCTTGACGTTGGCAGGCGGGCATCCCTCCAATGGCCATTGGAGCAACTAAATGACCTCCATTTGTCTAAATATACATAGGGATTAAGGAAAAAGCGCAAGTAACATTTTCTTTTCTTTGGTTTTTACTATATATTGGGGCTGATGTGTGTTGTAGTCCTTGCTGCTTTAGCGCAGGACTTCTCTTTTTGTATTTGTATTTACTTTGTATCACACAGCCTGGTTACAATGCTGCTACCCATCCCATGTGTTCCCTATTAAGGGTTAATAAGTAAAGGGGTGTATATAAAAAATACCCCTTTCTGTCTCATTAGAGATATCTTTGCCAGAAGCTCAAGGAAGCAGGCTGAAGGGTCAGTGTTAGGACCCGCTTAGGGGGGGTCTGCCTTGACGTTGGCAGGCGGGCATCCCTCCAATGGCCATTGGAGCAACTAAATGACCTCCATTTGTCTAAATATACATAGGGATTAAGGAAAAAGCGCAAGTAACATATTCCTTTAAATATCCTTTTTTTTTTTTTTACCTTTTTTAACCTGACCTTACTTATAATTTATAAACCCACGCAATAGCGCAAAGAATCCATAGGTGGGGATTATACCACCCATACGCTTACACCGAGCAGTTCAGCCTGCTCTATATACTGTGAGTATATTTTTATTTTCTTCTAGCATTTTTATCTGCCATACAGAGAGCACTATATTTTATTTTCTCTTATTATCGGCCGAGCCGGATCATCGCTGGACTTTTCACCTGCACTACTTGCTGACCAGCGTCACCCTATATATCCGTGAGTGGGGATCATTCCACTTCACGCATATAATATCAGAGCTGGATTTTAGCTCTGAAAATTGTGAGTAATTTTCATTATCACTATTTTATCCCCTTTCACCTTGCTGACATACTGTACCATTGGGATTTTTGTTTTCCTGCTTTTATCTTCACATATCATCACCGAACTACAAGTGCATAGGCGTAAAGACTGACATCATCCTCAAGCATCCTCCATACTTTGTGGAACTTACCACTTCAGACTTATTGTAGGACTTTGGACTATTATTTTATTATTATTTTATTTATGCATAATATTATTTTTATGTAAGTTAGGCGCACCCTTTTCATTTCTGTTTTCGTGTTTTATGTTACTTATATAAGGGGATTAGGGGAACTCCCCTTTTAAGGTGTGCAGCCGTTCTAAACTATATCTCTGTGGCTACGTAGCGCTGACTCTTCACCCCATTCCTTTTTACACATTGAATTAAAGCTTGGAGCGTATCCTGTTAGCCTTAGTTAGTACCATATATTATAGAGGGCTAAGGAAAATATACAAACCTATGTGGATAAGTGTGTAAAGTATGACATCCTAAAATTCTGTACCTCCCCTTGGAACACTCCATTATTACCTGTTCAGAAGCCGGGATCAGATGAGTATCATCCTGTACAAGATCTAAACGCAGTTAATAATGCAGTAGTCAATATACACCCAGTGGTACCCATCCCCTATAATCTGCTTGCTTTAATACCACGTGGGGCAACCTACTATACCTTCCTAGACCTCAAAGATGCTTTCTTTTGTTTCTGGGGTACTGCTGAAAAATTATGTATGGGCATCCACCTTCCATACTTGGTAACTTAAGGGGGGATTTGAGTCAGTTGGGAGAAGGAATTACCCGGCAGCAGGTTGTAGAGTTGGGTAAAACTATGGAGGAGGTACAGAAATGGGTACAAGATAGATTACCTGTGAATATTTATCCACCTGTTCATTCTTACCATCCAGGGGATCAAGTGTGGATAAAAGAATGGAACACTGTTCCATTAGGTTCCAAGTGGAGAGGTCCCTATGTTGTTCTTTTATCTACCCCAACAGTTGTAAAGGTTGTAGAAGTGACTCCGTGGATTCATCACTCTAGGGTAAAAAAAAACAAAAAAAACCCAGCGGCAGATTCCTGACAAGCTACCATAGATCCAGAGAATCCTTGCAAGATCCGGTTAAAGCGCATGACTCAGTCGGAGTAACGAGGAGATATTGGGATTACAAGTGTGTTTAAAGAGATCAGTAAGTGAGTGTTCTGTCGGCCATAATAAAGCCAGACCACTCACCCACGTGACATAGCCAGGGTGTCTCGAAGGGACCTCTGTGAAGGGAAGAGAGGACCTGCAGAACTCCATTCCTTGCAGCCCTTACATCCTGGAAGCTGAGGTGCCATCGCACGGACGAAGACTGAGGATGAAGACGTCGAAAGAAGTGCTCTTGATAATGTGTATTTTTATGTTTTTTATTATTCAGGAAGGTAGAGGTACCGACACACCTAGCTGTGAGGTTTGCATTAAGACTACTATAACAGGTAATCATATTTCCCAGACCCTAATTTGGCATTCACAATATGAATGTAAAGGATATGTATCAAGGTGTAGATACTTAGGTATAGAGTATAGTGTATGCCATTTAGGAGTAGGCGAACCTAAGTGCTTAATATAAACATATAGCTCCTCCTATAGTTAACTCTACCCACATATACTCTTTACACAATCAGCTGAACAAAGCCTAACTTTTTAAGTATCATGTTTATAAACTGGATCCCTGTAAAATAGTTCCAAAACCTGACTATTCTAACTATTCTCCTTATGTAAGTTTCCTTTTTTGGAATAATTACAATGTCACATGCACATGTTGGTCTTGTGTGGGGTGGGCAACTTGGGGACAGACAGTAGATAAGGATATGATTGTTACTAAGTTGCCTACCAAGCCATATTGTAAGTCTAGGGAGTATAACCCAGTCCATATACTTATCAATGACCCAGAACGATTCATAGATAGGTTTGGGAACTTAATTGGGTTCCAGATATATGGAACAGGTTTGGATCCTGGGACAATATTATTTATATGAATAGAGACCGATACTGTGGCAACCCAGACTCATCAGGTTTTTCATTCCTTCTATGAGGAGATGAGTGTGGAAAATAAGATCCCCCATAATGCTAAGAACTTGTTTATTGATTTAGCCGAGAGTATTGCTGGTAGTCTTAATGTAACCAACTGCTATGTGTGTGGAGGTACTAACATGGGAGACCAATGGCCATGGGAAGCAAAGGAGGTATAAGTGGCACTGGCTACCTTAGCGCGCTTCATTGCCAATAGGAGGGATGTAATATGTGAGGGAACTGGTTAACAGCCAAACTGTATGCCCATGAAGTGTTATTGTATTCTAATACAGGGATTCAAGCCTCATTCTACCATTAGGCAATTATGGATTCCTCTGTAAAGCACATAGCCTTCTTACCAGGTAAACCAGTTGGGCTGTTGATAAAGTCCTCCATTCACTTCCAGTGCAAATAGAAGGAGGTGTATGTGGAAAGTTCAATCTCAGCAACTGTTGTCTGCACATAGATGATGAAGGGCAGGCAGTGGCTGATCTCACAAGCCACATGGCTAAACTGACGCATGTACCGACTTAAGCCTGGAACGGGTACAATTCTAGTAGTTGGTTTGGAAGTAGGTACGAGCAGCTTGGAGGGATAAAGACATTGGTAGGAGGAGTCATGTTGATTATAGTGTGTCTCTTTCTACCATGTTTGGTTCCATTGGTAATTAGGTCCATACAGAGTGTCATAGAGAGCACGACAGAAAGGAAAACAGCTGCGCATGTAATGGCTGTTTGCAAGTATGAACCCTTAGCCCAGAGAGAATATATTCAGAATGAGGAGTGCTGAAGGAATTTGTAATGATGCTAAGATGCTTACGAGGTCTGTTCGGATTCATGGCAACCTGAGGTGTAAGCAAACTATGGTTAAGTGATGCATCTGGAATTGTGAAATATCAGAAGCATCAAAGGGGGGAATGTGGTGGAATCTCAGTAAAAATAAATTTACTAGGACAAGATTGCCATGTGGCATATGTGTAAATGTTGGTGTATCAGTTAGTCAGTTACACGTAGCTAAGATACAATCAACACTGTATTGAGCAAGTGCAGGAATGCAGAAACTGAAAACACTTCCCCTCCTCCATTGTTCTGGGTGAGCCATGTGGTCTAACAGGTAAGGAAAGTTAGGCTTTGTTCAGCTGATTGTGTAAAGAGTATATGTGGGTAGAGTTAACTATAGGAGGAGCTATATGTCTATATTATGCATTTACACAGTCAGTTCTGGGCTCAGATCTTGTTGTATTTTGGTGACATTAGTCCCTCTGAGCCCCGGTCGGTGAATCGAATAAA